>NW_010341005.1:0-22002 GCF_000700745.2 Antrostomus carolinensis
TTGTGGAGTCTCTTTTCCGCACGTCACATAAAAGAACCAGCTTATATATTCCCTATTTTAAAAAGCCACCATTCACCCTGTTAAACTATTTATACAGTGATAATACTCTGAACAGGGACGTAATTGTGCTAAGAGTTTCCTTATGCTGTGCACTACATATTCATTACATGCCACCTACATCAGAAGTGGCAGACTGCTAATTCATTCCCGCTTGAGCCTGGGAAGCCATAATTCATCCCAAGCACAGGAGTATTGACTCCTCTTTCAACAAGCAGAGCACCATGCAGAAATGCTGCAGTATGGAATATCGGCTGTAAGAATCAGGAACAAGTAACCAGCCCATAATTTTCAGAAACCATACCTGGAAACTTTTGATACCAGTACTGTGCTTTTCTTGTTACAGTGAGATGGTACTGCAGTTCAGGACTGCACTGCCATTACAAATCAAAGTTAATTTAGCTTATTAATTTAAATATTCACTGCCCCCCTAGGTCTTGCACTCATAGGGTAGCGAGAACACAGAGACCTTCAACTTCCAGTAACAAGTGAAAACATTGGTATGTTGTCAACATTTTTATTCTAACAAATCCCAGGCTGAAACTAAAACATGGCACTATTCTAGCTACTAAAAAGAAACCTAGCTCTGCCTCAGCTAAAAACCAGGACAATATCCAGATTCCTTTGTCGTTCATACTGAGTAATAGCCCTATTTACTGGATGGCCAGGGTGCTAGAGCAAAAGTACTTAATAACTGGAATGCACAGCTTTCCTAAATGCCTGTATCCACAGTACCTAAAACAGAAAAATGGTGACATACCTCTGAAGCTATGAGCAGGACACCTCACCATTACCTTCACAGTGGACACACTAATTGAAGCTAATGCTTTATTGAAACCGTTATATATTTATCCCTGTATTTTGTATGCTGTCATTTGTTTGCTGTATGTGTTGATTGGTCTCTCCTATCACCAGAAGATCAGGACAGATTGATGCCGAGACAGAATGAGACACCAGTAGGAGCAGGGAAACAGGGATATGCACAGCTGCACACCCATTCTTAGAAAGCAATACAATGCAAACATCTGGAACCAGTTAGCACATTAACTCCCAAATCAAACTGCATCTTTGGAGCATCTTTTGTCAAAGTAATCACAAAGCTGTCTACAAACTTGCCTGCCAATTTTATCTTTTGTCTAGCCCAGAAGTGCCCGGGGATTCCAATCACTGTTTTGCCTAAGTAAATGGGGATAAGGGAGGTGAAAAGTAGGTGAAAAACCCCTCACATTTTAAAATGTGTTAATTGATTTTTTTTCAGGTGTCTTTCAGCTGTCATCAGAATGACATTTAAGGACATTACTTGAAACACTGTAGAAGAAAATTAAATTAAAACTTAACTGAAGAGAAAACATTAGTTGTAGCTGCAACAAGCAAAAAATTCCTATGGAAAAATCTGGTAAACTGAGAAAATCTTGCGTTTTCCAAAGTAGTTACTTTTATTTTCATCTTTATCTCCCTCTAATTAACACCAAGGCTGAAACAGTTTGTGAAATCACCTTCTAGAGGACAGTGGTCCTCATTAAAATCTCAATGCTTTGTTCACAGAATCTGAAAAAAATCTCACCAAAAAGACAGAGGTTTATACTAGATTAGCAGAAGCAGCAAGATTTGATTGGTAATCTTGAGAGGTCTTCACTAGACACATTACATAAATTCTTACCAAGAGCTTCATTTTGTTTTAAGACAGTTTGAAATCTTTTTTCTCTATTTCGGCCTTTTGGTTTTGCTCCTGGGGACATAGGAACAGCCAGTCAAGTTCATCTGCTTTATTGCAGTCAGAAATGTCTCTGTATAGAGCAGATGGAAAGCAACATTGCTAATGAAAAATACTGATTTAAGAAAAACACCAAAATTAATCTGAGTATCTAATCATTCCTTCTCAATATTTGCAAATTATTAAAACCACTTGAAAGAAACTACTTAAAAGAGTAATTGCATCCATAAAACATAGCAGATTGAATTTCCAACTAGTTTTGTATCATTTACTTAAAAATGGCCTGTTAACAAATTTTGCAGAGATGTATAATTTTTCCAGAAGCATAACTGACAACCAAACAAACTTCTTCCTTGTTTAAATTTTCCCAAAATATTTCTTCTTGATTGAAAGTAGAAGGACTAGTAAAGGTAATCCAATTGATTTCACCCACTTTTGCTCAAGAACAAGACTCCATACATGTGGATACAAGTGCAGGACTATGATTTTCAAAAGGATTTGAACATTAGTTCGAATCATGCAGAGCTTCTGAAATGTGATGCATTTCCCTGGTTAAATTTTTAAAAAATATATATCTTTGATGGCAATGGACACATTTAAAGAAGATTGTCTTTCTTTCTTCTAGTGAAAAGCTCATTGACATTTTAGGTTGCAATTCAATTGCTACTGCACACCATTCAAAGTGCCCCAAAAAACCTGGAGACAACTAGGATAGTCTTCTGTTCTTTCATACATGCTTTCATATTGTAGAGAGATGAAAGCAAAACAAAACTAAAGTCTTTTGTCTCACTCTGGTATGGTGCAGAGCGTGTACCAAAGCTGAAGATGTTTCTTTCTTGTATTAAAATGTGTTAATTTGTCCAAAGCTCAAGGAAGTCCATAGGAGCATTTGCAATTAGCTAACTGGCCTGAAGTCAAGCCTCAAATCAAATGAGCCATTAGAAATCTAGTGAGACATTAGTAATCAAAAAGGTATTTAAGGATGGCTTTGTGGTTACATTTGATACACAAAAGTATTTTGCAACTGTGGTATGTCACATAAATTTAGAACTAAAATTTTTTCCAGTCATTTATGAAAGAAAATAACCTTTATTTTAATTTTGCTTCATTTTAATACTTTAAATTTTGGAAATTGTAAAAAAAAAAAAAAAGTGCACTTTATACCGGCACAGAAAACCACACACATGTACACACATACACACGTGTAAATCCGTAAGTACTATTTAAATTGTTCTGCTCCTTGTTGCATTCAGCATGTATTTAACGTAATAGTGTGTGAAGGGTAAGTACCCAGGTTTTTTTTAAGTGAAAGATAATTTATCAGCTATATTGTATAAGCAAAATGCAACTGCATGTATGTATTTCTACACATATAAATACAACAATTTAGCAGTGACTTTTGTGGTCAACAAGCTGCATCAGACTGTGATTTTGAATATAACTAAGTCACTGACTTAATCACATGGAAGGCAAGAAAGGATAATTGTGTTAAATAATTAATTAACTAGATGAAAGTGTAACAAAGATATCTGAACAACAGGGCAGAATTTCAAGGTCTCATCTGGAAATCAACTGTCCTAGTGCTTTTGCTGATTACATTTAGATATAATTTCCAATACATTAGAGAAATTACTATGCCCTTCAAGAGCAGGGAAAGCATTAATTCAAGGCACTTGATTTTGATAGTATTTTAAGTATTACCAAGGAGACAAATTTCTTCCTGTCTGATGATGTCCTTTTGGCTCCAGTATCAAAATCATTACATGTTTTTTGTAACCATAGAACCATATCAGAATGCCTTGTCCTTCACAAATGCATGTTAAACTTCACTTGTGATTAAATTTGAATGAAAGGAGATCGCTAATTTCTAACGAACTTCATGGAAGTCTGCCTTTGTTGTGATGCCTACAGAAACTGATTCTCTTAACGAGTCAATCAACTCTACACAGAAATGCTAATATATGAGAGAGCTTGGTAGCATGAAGAAGAAAAACATATTCTCCACTGCACAGAGGCCCTAAAGCAAAGGGTAGGCTCCTGATTAATGAAACAATGAGACAGTTTTCCAAATGAGACAAATGGTCTTCAGGCAGAGCGTCCTACCTAAAATACCTTTTTTTAGGGTATTGTTCCATAAGGCTTCAACAGAGACTTGCAGCCCATTCAGCATGGAGCTGGAGCAATGACACTCTTAAGTCCATGTGTGGCCCAACAGATATAGACACCAGTTCACAGGCTTTAATAACAGTGAGTTTGGAAAATAAGCTCCTTTGATAGATGCACTTTTTAGGAGGTAAGCTAGCCAGGATGCTGAAATCTCACAGACCAGTTCCAGAAAAAAACAAACAAAAAAACCCAACAAAACCAAAAACCCCAAAACAAAACACAACAAACAAGAAACAAACAAAAAGCCTGAAAGCCAAGCCCTGTACACTGCTGCATTGTGCTGCTCCTGACATGTGTGGGATGCCAGGTATGAACCTCTTCTTTCCTGCCACCTGTGCTGCTCCTGGCCCTGAAATTGTCCTGGATGCTACCACTGCAGTGAAGTTGGAGCAGAAAATGCAGAACCAACTCTGGTCCAAAGAGGGAACTAACTCGTTAGGGCAGCTTGTGAGAAATGATTTATGAAGTTTAAGGCCAGAAAGGACTATTAGATCATCTAGTTTGACCTTCGATACACCACAGACCATTACATTTCATCTAGTTAGGGCTGTATTGTGCTCCATTAACTTTGTTTTATTTATGTGTGCTTTCCTGTAAGGCAGCTAGACTTAAAATTGGGGCAGGGAGAGGTGGATACTCATCAGTTCCCTTGGAAGCGTGTCTAGTGGCTGATCCCTCTTGGATCAAGTGAGGAAAGGTGTGTCCTCAGTTTTCACCTAAATATGTCAGACCTTTTTCCACATGCTGGCTTTTCTCTACTAAATTAAAGATCCTGTAAGCATCACCCATTTTCCTTCTACAGATCGTTTCTTGTTTATTTGCTTCAGTTGTTTTCTGACAAGATAAGCCAAATTTATTATGTTTCTGTCTGGAAAATGCTCTACTTGTTTCAGCCCTAGTATCAAGTTTTGTGTTTCTTCGTCTTTTTCAGCATCGTTTTACAATTGTGCAGGACTCTCTTAGTAGTCAGCTTTGTACTGTACAGAGAGGTAAAATTACCGTGATCTCCTCTCCTATTCACTTCTTCCTTGTTCCTACACTCCATGCTCTTATTAACTTTGTTATCACATCAGTGGGATTTCTCATGTTGAATTGCTTTTTGCATTGTGTCCCCTAATGCCCATTCAGGGCCACTGAGCCCAAGGATATGTTTTCACATACTCTCAGGACTACCTGCCTTTTTTGCTTCTAAGCATACAATCTGGCACTTACCATACACTTTGTTCAGTAGCCCAAGGGCCCTGCTGTATGGATTTTTGGTTTTTTAATCACTTCACTCCTTTCCATGGTGAGCAAACTATCAAACTTTACAGGACCCTCTCATAATTGGCATCTTTTAGCCTCATGCCACCTGATGATCACATTAGAAATGAAAATGCTAACGCACTGAAAAGTAACTCCTAGTTCTGTGAATTCAAGGCCTTTTTGTGTGCTTGATCTTGACAACCTCAAGCACTTGCAGCTCAAAAGCTTAGGAGTGGACACAAAAATTAAGAACTTGAGTGTTATTAATTTCATTTTTGAACCTTCGCTGCCTGTGAAATTACATTTTCCATGCTATTTCCATTAAGACTAAAAACATGCAAAAAAGAAAAAGAAGAAAATTGCTTATTCAAATTAAAATGTAAGATCTTAAAAATAAAACTACTACCCTATTGAAATGGCAACCTTGATGGACTCGCAGAAGTTAGCAGAACTGCAAAAAGTTGTTGAAATATTTTCTCCTAAAAGCTAGTATTTTCTAAAGTGCATTTAACAATGTTAACGTGGTAAAAAAAAAAAACAAAACAGTTGACTGGAGATAGGCACTGTGGGATTTCTTTGTTCTTGTCAGTTTGTTCATCCTGAACATAAGGTCAATGCCATGATCCTCCTTTTCCAAGACTGCAGCACTCTCCTGTGAAAAAAGATGTTGTGGTTTGCATTTATATGGGTCACAATGTGGAATAAGCAAACTCAATCAACATCATGTCCCGTTGCTATATAACTAATTTTATTTAAATGCATTTGCGTATCTCTCTGTTTCATGGAGGTATACTTCAGCTTTTGAATGCATTGTTGGAAAACAAGAGACAATGTGCACTGAAGCTGGAAAAATATCTTGTTTCATAAATCAAGGGGACAATCTGGCCTTCATTACAGAAAACTCAGAGTGAAATCTTGGCTTCACTGGAGTCAGTGGAAAAACTCCCATTGACTTCACAGAGGTCATAATTTTGCTTTACTTTCCAATATAAGTGTTGGAAAGATTAGTCTGCGCCTCGCATATTTTCCCAGGTTGTAGGCTCACCAGCCTTCAGTCTGCAAAACAAAAAATTAATTGAGATGCATCCAAATAATTGTCATCTACTTGCAATCTTCAGTGTCTCTCTTAGGGCTAGTTACAAGCTGCACTCTCATACTTGGTAATAAATTCTTATGTTTAGCTTACAGACTGCTAAAGACTGAATTCTTTCACTTTCCTTCTAAAGAGACATCTCTTTTCCCCACTCCCACCAAGTTTCTCTTTCACCTCTCTAGGTGATGGGACTAGGACGATGAGTGCAGGTACAGGGCCAGCCTGTACGATGTCTTGGTGAAGCAGTAGCGACAGAACAGCTTTATTCTGTGATGGATGGATGCTCTCCTCAGTATATTGTTCCCAGGACACATCACCAGAGAAACTCATTATGCCAGACAAAGGGATAGAATAAGGGCAATTGATGCCTGTGCTGTCAATTGAATAGGTGTATCCATGTACTTTGGGTTAAAAAACACTACTATTAACACTTGTTACTCTGAATACCCCAGAGTTATGTGCACCTGTAGCAGACAGGCAGTTTCCTCAAGGTTTTATCATCCAAAAAGAGCTGCAAAAATCTTTATGTGTGCAAGAAAGAAACCTCTGTCTCCAACCCATAATAAAAAAATGTTTGGTGAACAACTTAAGAAAAACACTGTGGCAGGGAACCACATCTGAACAGTGTACATGAGGGCTGATACCATCTGATTTCCTGACATAGAGAAGTACTGGGAAGGGCAGGGGAGCAGGGTGCAACAGAGCAATGCTCTCCTCAGACCTGCTCCTGGTTCCCTGCAGCCTTCCATCGCGTTTGTTTATGGGCAGCTCGTTCTTACTCTCCCTGTAAGTCCAAACCCAAAAGGAAGCCTTTTTTTGCTTCCAGAAACATTTCTTTATTTTCTTTTTCTTCAGCCAGCACTGCTCAATAAAACAGACCTAACTTCACACCTCACTTTGGCTGATCCAAAAGTTAATCTCTACACTGCTACGTGAAGCAGACCAGTGGCCAAATCTCCAGTTGGTATCAATCTCTGACCCTCTGTTTAAGTCAATAGCCAATGTGGGTAGACATCAGCCTTATGGTCTGGTTCCTGCTATTCCCCTGGTTCTATTTGCACATGCCAAGTGGGTACCACAAGGCAAAGCAAGCACGGCTTCAGACTTACTTTTCTGTACGTAGTAGCTCTGAGCAGGAAAAGGTAGAGGCATGCCAGACAGACTTTCACTTCTCTCATCCAAAAGTGGAGTGGGAGTCCTTTTTCCTGGCTATACTTAAATGTTAAGAGAGGACAGAAACTAATCCTAAATTGATCCAAGCTGCACATTATCTTATTGCAGCTGTCAGGGTGTCCTGGAAATCTCCAGCAGTCCTAATCTACACAAATCTGGGCCATCACTCTCTACAGGACAGTTTCTCTTACACTTACAAAGAGTTGCTTGAAGTTCAGCCCTTTATAAATATTTGGATAAGGGATACACATAATGATACTGCTTATAATGACTGGGAGTAGTTAACTTTGCTTTGTTACGAATTCTGACTGCCCATGTGGGTCCCTCCTCCAGCACCACTGGTGTGATCAGGACTGACTTTGTGCAAGACTGGAGAGTGTTAAAAGCAAGGAGACAAACAGGCTGGTAGAAGGATCTGGAGCGGCCGTGACTTGTGCACGTGTGCATATTTGTGCCTGCAGAAAGAGGGATGCAGGCAGCTCGGAGCAGGGGCTGCCTCCCCACCTTCCCCTCTCCAGCATCTCTAGATTGCACAAGTGGGTATGAGAAAATTTGACCTTGATCCTTTGCAGATCTTGGTTATAATCAGGAGACCATTAGCAGTAAAACTATTAATCTTCTCAGAGACATTTAGAGAATAAACCACAAACCACACAAAAATAGCCAGTAGGGAGGGATGAAGCACTAAAAGGTAGTCTGTCTGTCTGAGCCCGGTGTGAAACCACAGTTGCAGTGCTCAGCAGAAGAGCAGTGAGATGTGATCCTTGCACTCCCCTGGTTCCCCAGTACGGTCAAGGTTAGAAAGTGAAATGTGACCTGCAGGGAAGACCTGACCTTGCAAATACTCCCAGCCCCTTTGGCTGCAGGGCAACTCAAGGAGGCAGTCTGGCCAGGCTTGGGCAAAGGACCTTCAGAAAGATTCAGTGTTAGAAACAAGATTGGGTCTGCCCTGATTAAGCTCTTGAGGGTCTACTCCTGATATATATTATGTAAATTAATTAGCTTTTGTCTCTTATATGAAATTCACCATGCAAGAATTTTTCCAGGGTATGGATCTTTTTGAGGAGCATATGAAGGGCTGTTTAGCAAATGTGCCATTAACTGGTGCACTCGTCTACCATCTATATCTGGTTTTCCTCTTAGGTTTATTTTAAATATTATTCCATTATGCTGTTGAAGGATCATGTGGTCATTTGGAAACTACCTGGGAAAGCAGGAATTAGCATGTAACTTCACAAAGATCCTGGTGACCTCATCCTGTTTGAGCAAAGTCTCTGTCCTTGGGTAGCTTTACTTCCCCATCCCATTACACCATCTCCAGCAGAGCAAAAACAACTGCCTCTAGTTCAAGCCCTAAGGCAGACAAGGAGGAACTGTGAATAATGTAAAGGAGGTAGAATCTCAAAATCCAACAAGATTAAAATATTGGTGACTTCCTCTACTTTCAGCAGAACTGGCAAAAACTGAGCTTTTTGTCTTTCTTCATATTGCGGGACGTATTCTCTTCTCATAGCTTTGTCTTTGACAGTGGGAGAGTTCACGCAGACTGTACCTCTGCCAGTATTACTTATTACTTAGAAGGATAGATATTTTCACGGGGTCAAGAGGAAATCAGAAGTCAGTGATTTTTGCTTACCTCACTGTCTCTGAATGTTTGCCCACTTGTGGTGTTCATTTCAGCTCCATGTAAAATAGCATGGGCTCCAGCTTGCTTAATCCATATGTGTTCTTAAAGCAATGGTTGGGTCTTCAGGATCATCGTACGTGGGACATGTACAGCATAGGCAAGATATAGCTGCACATTGAAATGTACCAGAAGGGAGTTGCATGGGACAGGTAAGCGAGAGGTGCACTGATTAACAGAGATAGCAAAATCTGTCCTAAAACTGAGGCAAACACTCAGATCATGGTCTGTACTCATCTCCATTTTACTCCTACCAGAAATATTGCTGGACAACCCTAGCATGAGAAATTAAAGTTCAGTAGAACCGTTGAGGTTTTAGATGTAAGAATGTAAGTACTCTTCTAAAGAAATAAAAACTCTCTTTAAAAGAAGACTGAGGGCATCACTGATTTGAAGGTAACAAATATCTCCTGTTTGCTTATCCTGTGGTGTGTACACAAGCCCACACGTACACTGCAGCTGATTAGACTCCTATCTTTCTTGCTGAACATGAAAAGACTGCCCATGCACAGAGGGTAATGAACTAATTATCCAGACCACTGGTATCCAAGATACAGTTTATGAAGATTAATGTTTGCATTTTCCCTTAGAGTGAGAGATAGTGGCCTTAAATAAATTGCACTGAATTGCAGTAATGGACAATGAGAATAAATCAGTTTCCTATTTAATTTCCAGCCCTATTATATAATCTCCAGCTATCTGAAGTGGTTTCCACAGCTGGAAGAATACAGCGATTACCCCTGGCTATGTACTGATGTTGGTAATCTTTTGCAGTAAAGACTGCTGCAACACCAGTGGCTTCTGCTCTCTGAAACCCTGCCTACCCTTTCCTCAGCAAACCCAGCACCAGCAGCTGTGGGAGCTGAAGCAGCAGTACTTGAAAATGCCCATTTGCTTTCCTCATGCCCATTTTTGACCCACGTAGACAATGTGGTTGCTCTAACAGTGAGTGATGGAAGCTGCAAGAGGGGCAGTGGGACAGAGAGAGAGCTTCCTTTGGGAACCTGGCCCATGAGCAGGCTACCCCATCCTGACTAATTCCCATCTGCTCTCAGCTGAGTGGGTCAGACTCACGGAGTCTGACATCAGTATGAGGTGGCAAAACCACCATGTCCCTTAGGGTGAATCAGCAAGGACAAAATTCCTAATAAGGGTTTGCCCCTCATTAGTCATGGCCACTGCTTGATAGCGGTCTTTCCAATGTATAAAGTTGCTATGCAGGCACATGCTAAAGAAGGCAGTAAGGCCTAAAACTGGCAGAGAAGTAAGTAAAAGTAAAATAAAATAAAGAAAAACAAAATTAAGACTGTCCTTGCTGTGACAGATAGTCACAAGAATAAGCAGGCACTGTATTTTCAAAACGTCTCTATAAACAGAGATCCCTACACTCAATCATATTTATGTTTTTGGTTATTTTTTTCATTCTTGGACACACAAAGAAGATGTGACTGTACCCAAAGTGCCCTAAAGTTAAGAATTTCCTGGCTGTTTAAAAGCTGACAAATGTAGCTGTTCACATAAGAGAGTCCTCAGCAGCCAGGCAGGATGGTGATCTTGGGCTGAGTAGCACAGGGCTTCCCCATCACCCCTAGCCAGAAAAGATCAGGGGACAGCATGAAGCAGGGCAACCTGATCTTAAGGCAGGAAATGCAAACGATTTGAGCCATGTCATGGGCAATTCAACTGGAGGCTAGGTCAAAGATAGCAGGACACACTACTGTAACACTGAAATCAAGTGCTGAAGAGTACATAAGGCAATGTCTGCATATAATTGCATATGCAGAGTGCAGCCTGAAATGAAAAGGCTTTGAAACCCAAGGCCCTTTTTGGAAAAGCGCTACAACAGTCTGCTTTCAAATTGGAAATTCCAGCTAGCACACTATCTATAGTTATTGGCCATCTTAGTGTTGCTCCAAAGGTTGCATGAATGAGTAGGGACTGGGGGAGTTGATAGTAACAATGATTTATAGATGTATTTTTGCCAGTCTATAGAGAAAAAAAGAATATGAGTGGCACATTGCAGGTGAAATTGGGGCCATGCTGTAGTTGTCTTTTAGTCTAAACAGTTTTGGAAATGGTCTGTGTGGGAATTTTTCTTAGTGTTGTTTTGTTGGTGTGGTTTTTTAGGTTTTTTGTTTGTTTTGTTTAATATTATAACTGAAAGGTGTTTTTTTATGGCTTATTGTTGGTTCTTGACTTGAGTGTTTTAGGTGCTGTTGCTTTCTTAAGGAAAATTACTAACAAGTGAAGTGACACCTGTTGTACTGACCCTTAACAGAGCCTGAAATTTCAGGATGTTGTGGAGACAATTAGAGCTTCAGCACAAGCAGCGTGTGGCAGCCCTGAGTCAGAAGGCTATTCCTTTGAAAACACATTGAAAAAATACCTAGAACATTGAAGTAGAACTTCACTACCTTTCTATGCTCACATCTTATTTTATATGGCCACTATATATTTAAATCTTTGGTTTGGGGTATTTGAAGGAGCATGTGGGAATACAACTCTGTGTGTATGTATGTATGCACGCTTTCAAATACAGAGAACAGTTGGAGCTATTTTTCAGGCATGCACTGTCTGGTTTATTGGCTGTTACAGTTACTTGTTATTAAAAAAAAAATTTAAAAAAATTCCAGACAGTCTGATGTCTTCTGAGCAGATCCATCATTCCATAGTATGACAGAGAAGATTTTTGTGTTGGAATATTTATTGACTTTGGACCTCTGAGATTTCTGCACACTGTGAGGAAAGCATGAAAAAGGATGAATAATAGATATTTGGTCGGGTAGTTACATACATTGACTGTAACCTTTTATTGCTTGCCTTCAGGGCTAATTTAGTGGCACTAGTTTGTGAGACAGTAAGGAACGTTTTCATTTTGATGGATAAATTCATTATTGTTTGCAAACTGTGAAAAGAATCTACATAACAAAAGTTCATTTAGTCAATATTGATTTTAAGTTCTTTATAGAAGGAACTTTTGGCCATAAAGTCAAGATAACTAAGAAATTAGCCGTTAGGGTGGGTACTAAAAGCCTTTCTGACAACTCCGCTGGCTGCCAGGGTACTTCCACAGACAGTTAGATACACTTTACAAATCTTTTCCCGTGTCTTCTCTTGTGTTTGTACAGTACGTATACCCAAGGACAGAAAAGGTAATCTTAACATCAAATTATTAAATTATTAGATTGCACAGATATTACTGAAGTACTCATTAATTGCTTTGTTCAGCAGAAGTATGCTTACTTACCTTGAAAACTCTGAAATTTTTCTAATATAGGCAGAAGTATATGAAATTTAGCTAGATTGTATTTCTCTAAGAATATATCAACAAATCTTTTGTACAACAGTATCCTTCCAGACTTCTAATTTAAGTAGCACCGGGTAAGCTTTAAATTATTATTATTCTTCCCTTATTTTTTTTCCCTCTTCTTTGTTATGAAGAGATAAGGAAAAAACATTCAGGTTAAAATAAGTAAAATCATTGCTGCTTGTCTTTCTTTTACTCCTACCAAACATTTAACCATAAATTAACTTGCAAGTTCCTACTGTAAAATCTGTTTGTAACTGAAATCCACCACTTCCCAAGAAAGCTGGTATATAAATGTCTCATGGATTCATAGGACAAAAGGGCTTTTTTTGGTGCATTATCTAGTCTAGGTGAGCAAACAAGGCTTCTAATGTTGGGCAGAGCACACTCAACAGCCCATGATCAACCTCTTAGAAATGTTGCAAAGAGCTTCCTAAAAACTCCATGTATGGCAAAATTAAATGGTACACTTTCACTGGTAACCACCGTCAGTGCTAAAAACACAGTCAATTTTTGTTTTGTGTTATTTTCCTTCAAGTTGCATAGCTGGATTTTGATGTACTTATTTCTTACCAGTAGAGTCATGAGGATTTTCTTACATTGGTGTGTAAGACACACTGGTGTGCCTGAACAAAGGGGAAAGCGCCAGTACTGGTGCATGTTTCTCACACAGGTTAATATGTCTCCTGGTCTATCCCCAATATGAGGTAAATACATAATTTTATACAATTTATACATTCTCCTCTTCCCTCAATTTCCAAAAATAAGTGTTCCCTGATCAGCTGAAATGGTAGTTCCTCTTATTAAAAGCAAGAAGCTTGCTTTGATCTTCCACTGCTTAAGCATAATTGAGTCTAGACAACCTTCCAACTAGCTTGTCCAATTTATAAATGGACAAAGAAGGTACATGCTAAATGTTTTTAAGGATAAATAGACCAATATTTAAAAAGCTCTAAGAGATCTTTCACTCAATATGTTCCCAGAACACTGTACTATTTCCAATTACCCTGCTTTTCTTCAAACATAAAAACAACAAATGAATAACAGATGTCAACTTCTATTGAAGGCTACTTACTGAATGCTAGCTGCTCTTGCTTATTGGAAATCCTTTTAGAATGATTTCGCTTTCTTTCTGTTACCATGACAATATTTGGCCTAATCCCATGGCTTTTTTTCACATCTAAGAACACTGTCTGGGCAAGTGGAATTATCATTAAAATGAATTCTATTCACAACTTATAATGAATGTCTTAACTGTGCCCTTGTTTGTAAGTGTTACATTCCTAATATGATTCCTTCAGGAAAGACAGTGTGGAAAATACAAGCTTTTAACTTTCTTTGATTATAAATAGTTTACTGTTCCTTGGCTGTAGTAGGCTATGCATCACATTGCTATGAAAATGCTCTTTTGTTGTGCTGAGAATATTCTACTGTCCTACAACAATGGGATAAAGTTACCCTGCCACACTTACCTTCTTTGTGAATGTGTAAAGATCAGCTTCCAAATTTATCTAGATATTAAAAAATCTATCCAACCCATCTTGTGCTAAAAAAAAAAAAAAAAAAAAGATTGAATCCTAGATTTGGTTTCTGTTTAAAACACCTCTAATACTGAAAGTACATAAATTTGTAAATATAAATGCTAGTACATAGATGTCTGCCTATTCAACCCATAAGCCCCCTCCACTCCTTATCCCCAAATCCCTGTGGACTGAATTGTAGTCCATTAAAAAATATGCTTGTTAAAACCTTATGCAACAGAGCAACTAATGTGGAGAAGAGGTAAGTGCACTGAGTGGAATGATATCTGCAGGAAATATGTTTTTCTCAGTTTTCATTTTGTATGCTAGCAAAAAATCAATTATATTATTCAGGATCGTTTATATATGTGAAAATCATTGGTGTGGGTATCCGGAGTAGGGGCCTATAGTCCAATCAACATAAGCTTATTTAAAGCAATACATGTAAATCTCACTTGATATCTTTCCTGCTGGGGTTACGGGTTTGACTGTTAAAGGTAATAGTGTTAATGTAATGTATTTAGACTTCTGTAAAACATTTGGTCTTATACCAAATGACATTTTGATTAAGAAATTAGAACAATACAAAATCAACATGGCCCACATTAAGTGAATTAAAAGCTGGCTATACTATTTATTAAAGACTTGGAAGAAAAATGAAAATCTTTACCAATAGAGACAGCAGATGAGACAAATATTGAGGAGAGCTAAATAGTGTAGAAGGCAAATCACTGAGAGAGGGAGTGACCTCAATCACTTAGTAAACTCATCTGTCCAAATAAATGCATTTTAACAGAGCCAAAATCATAGTCATAGAACCAAAACTCACCCCGTGCCCACAGATGGGTGCAGATCAGGGGAAGATTGTGGATCTCGAAAGTTTTCAGCAGCCACAGTAGACAAATGCCTTTGTGTATGACTCTCATAAAGTCACTCCTGGAATACAGTGTCCAGCTCTGGAAAGGATCAGAGGTGAGTTAACGGTGTGATCAAAGACGCGAGAAAAATACCTTGACAACTGCTGTGTATTTACTGGGTTGAAATGAAGGTTAAGGATTGATATGCCATCAAATCTCTGACTGCCTATGCGAGAAATGGACATCTGATGTGTTTGATCTCCTGGAGAAAAGTATACATCTCAATGTCTGGAAGCTAGAACTGGCCAAGCCAACATTAAAAATGAAAAAGAAAATTAGAGCACTGAATATTATTGACAGCATTGAAAGGACCTGTGAAAGTCTGCAGTAGATGCTTGATTGCTGGTAGAGTCCTGAGATTAATTTCTAGAAGTTATATGGTAGTCCATGTAAGATCTGACATAAGATAGTCCTACGATCTACATAACATAGGCAGCAATAGTAAGAAATAATTGTTCTGGCCACTTATAACATGCAAAAGCAAATCTATGAAATTTGGCCCTATTACCAGCAATAAGAAAAAAAAAAAATCTCTTAATGGTAACTTGGGTCATGAACTAGAGTAGTTCCTATGCAAGTAGGGCAAAATCCAAATAAAGAACTTGGATCTTGTGGCACCTGAGAGAATGACAGACTCCAGTTCTCCCCTGTACTCCAAGCATTGCATATCAGTGTATATGGTACAGTAGATCTCCTCCCTTCTGGGGTAGGAACTGGAGGCCAGACAAGATTCCCACAAGCATCTCAGATGGTATTCATTGCCTATTCTCAGGCACCTGAATGGGTCCCTGGGTGTCTAAATCTCTTAAAAGGTTAAGCATCAGGCCTTCCTCCTAAACATAGGCCTTTTGAGCAGAGGAAACAGATTGGTAGAGCTTTACATCTCTCTCTGTGTTATAAAGATGGCATTCTCTGTGATGTACTTTCTATGTCAAGTGCTTCCTCATGCTATTTGTTTGACTGAGACAAATATTGTAACTTAACAGCAAAGAAAGGGCCATTTCCAGATCATTTTGAAAAGTGACATGCTGGCACTTTCATACCTAGTTTTAGTGCTAAGTCACAATTTTTAGCTAGTTCATGACCTTATTCTATATGTCTAATACCAAAGTTATGAGTGTCAGAGTAACTCTTTGTCTTAACATATGCATGCATGTGTCTGTATGAAACCATATCTAAAAATGTTGAAATATGTTCCAGAAACATCATTGTCTTCAGGGGAATGGGGAGAGGCAGGCATCTTTGGAAGGTGAAATCCCCATTCATAAGCTCCTCTAGGCCATTATTCTTGTTAGTGAATGAGCATAAGCCCTGGGTCCTCAGCCACTGTCCTCAGTCCCAAAACTGAAATTGCAATCCTGGAAGAGCAAGAACCAAAGCAAAAGCCAAAGAGAGCAAGAGATCCTCACTAATATACTGAACATGATGTTATTTTATATGGAATATCTTATTGGCATATCCAAATGCCAGTTTTGCTTATTAATTTAAATATTCCTTGCGCCCTTTAGATCTTGTACTTGTAGACTAACAGAACACAAAGTCCTTCAACTTCCAGTGACAAAACGAAAATATTGATATGTTATCAACATTCTTCTCATAACAAATCCCATGCTGAAACCAAAACACAGTGCTATTCTAGCTACTAAAAAGAAACCTAGCTCTGTCTCAGCTAAAAACCAGGACAGAATTTTATGCAGGTTGACACTTCTTGACAGCTGTTTAGCTTGGAGCAGTTGGCACCTCTTGGTGACCCAACTGGCTTCTTTTTTTAAGAGAAAAGCAGATCACCCTCAGATTGTGATGGCACCCATTTTAAGTTACAATTTGTTGTGTTTTTGTCAAATATGGAAATTAAACCTGCTCATCTTGTGTATAAGTTGATAATTTCCTATCTTAATGAACCTCTGAAAAGCCTGGTAGTTCAATTGGAACTAGAGGGTGGGCTGGGATGTATAGATACCCCAAAATTCCTAAGTGCTAACTGTGGTGAAGCTTCTCCTATATAACATCTCTCAGTAGACGTTCTCTTTATTTATTTTATGTATAAATATCTACACACATATATGTGTATGTATGTACATATATGTGTGAGCATTTTCATGTTATGTATTTTATGCATGTGTTTATAAATATACGTACATACATATACATGTAGGCCACTAAAGACAGTGCCTGTATGTCACCCTAATGAGTTTCCAACAATTCTCAAACCACTGCAAATCCATCCTATTATTATTTTTTTTAATTGATTAGCAATTTAAAAACATATTTTCTACCAGAAATTTCTCATTCCAAGAAAACAAATGAACTTCAAGTTATAACCTGGATATAATACTGTTGCTTTTCTAAGGGTGCCCTGATATTGCCGTTACACAGCTGATCACAGTGTTGAAGATCATAGCAGTGTATCATCTGTCTCTGTCACCGTAGTACTAAAGAAATGTCATATAATAAGCATGGGAGGAAGACCGCCTCTCTGAAAATGTGAACAAGTATTCAGTAAACAATGTTCCTAAATAAAACAAGGACATTGGGGCAAGAGACCTTCCTTTCCACTTCCTTACTTTAGTCAAAAAGCATTGAATGTAATTGGAGGAAGGAGTGAGTTTTGTCTTCAAAAAATGTGTCTTTCAACTACGCTGAAACCTCTACCTGGGATATTTTAAGTAAACGGACCAAAATGGAAGGAGAGAGTTCAACTTAATTTCAGTCTTGGTCTTCAACTGTATTTGTAGGATTAGAGGCATACAGTATTTTGAAGCAGGAAAGAAACCCACCTGTGTTTTCCTCTGGAATACAGTTATCAACTGGAGCTTGAAAATAATTTTTTTTTAAATTACCTATTTCCTGGATTTTCTGAAACTGCCAGCTTTTGTACCCTGACATGAAGCCGAGATTTCACAGGGGGTTAGTACAGAACTGTCTTAGAGTGGTACATTGCTGTATGCGGTTGCCTGACACAAAAAATGTTGGCAGGAGCCTAAGGCACTACATTGAGTTACCTGCCCACCTGTGGCATCTGACCAGTTCCACTGACTTCAGTGAGGATAATCATGTTCAAATTCTGGTCAGTCATTAACTACATTTGCTGCATCAGGACCCACTGTTGCTTCTAAAAGGGGTTTACTTACAAACTGGGGTCCAAAGCTAGGGAAAATGGAATTTTCATATTTTGTGGTAACAGGGCAAAGAAGATGTGCCAGGATCAGAGTATATCACAAAGAACAGTTTAGTTGGCAAATTTTTGTTGGTCTGGAGCTACAGAAGAAGTGGCTTATGTCTGAAAGTTCATCCATGTACCAAGAAACAGCAACACTTATAAGCTATTTCACTTTTACTTCACTATGTATATACACACAACGCTGGGTTGCATCAAGAGAAGTGGGGCCAGCAGGTCGAGGGAGGTGATTCTGCCCCTCGACTCCACTCTCGTAAGGTCCCACCTGGAGTACCGTGTCCAGTTCTGGGGCCCAACATGGACCTACCTGTGGAGCAGGTCCAGATGAGGCCACAAGGATGATCCGAGGGCTGGAGCACCTCTCCTATGAGGACAGGCTGAGAGAGTTGGGGCTGTTCAGCCTGGAAAAGAGAAGGCTCTAGGGAGATCTTATAGCAGCCTTCCAGTACCTGAAGGGACCTACAGGAAGGCTGGGGAGGGACTTTTATAAGGACAGGTAGTGGTAGAACAAAGGTTAATGGCTATAAACTGGAAAAGAATAGATTGAGATCAGATGTTAGGAAGAAATTCTCCACTGTGAGGGTGGTCAGACACTGACACAGGTTGTTCAAGGAAGTTGTGGATGCCCCCTCTCTGGATGTGTTCCAGGCCAGGCTGGATGAGGCTTTGAGCAACCTGGTCTAGTGGAAGGTGTCCCTGCTGATGGCAGGGGGGTTGGAACTTTAAGGTCCCTTCCAACCCAAACCATTCTATGATTCTATGATATGACGTACACAGAGTACCCAGGGTTCTCTATACAGGAATTATTGTTATTCTGGGTGTGTAATGATGAATCAGATCAGCTAACCCACCCAGCAAAAAACCTGAATGCTTATAAAAAAAGCAGCTGGCTACATGGAGGTTAATTAATATTTTTTGCTATCCCCAGTTGTAGGATAGACACCTACCACCTCCAGGTGTTTGGCACCCTAACAAGTTGCAGTGGTTTTAGCCTACTGGTCCAAAAGCCTGACAAAGTCCTAATTATTTTGAAGGGGCCACAACAGTGCACTTCAGAAGATGACCAGCATTATTGCAGCGGCCCGTAATCTCTTCTCAGAAATTAGTTATTAAACTTGAATCACAGAAATAGAGTGAAGTAGATCTGTTCCAACAGTACTGTTGAGTGTAGTTTCAAACATGTAAAAGCACAAATCTTTGTGGTGTGAACTTATATAAGTGTATATAACTGCATTGACTGTATGCTTGTAAGTAAATACCTTCTAGGATTTGCACAAAAGACTGAAGAGAACCCGTTGTTTTGTCTAGAAAGTTACATGTAACATATTGGGTGAAACTATGTCCCCTTTGTGTGAGTTTCAAAAGTCCCAGCTTCACTAGCACCAACTCTATACTTTCTTGCATCCTGCAAGGAAAATAATAGCTTTTCTTATGTCAGGAATAATGGGTAAAAGACAAAGATATAGAAGGAGTTTCTTCACTCTCTGTGAAGCGTGAAGACTAAGTGCAATCTATGCCTCCTGGCTGCAATGTATATATCTGAAATTTTATCAGTGAGTGCATTTTTCATTTCCCGTTTGAGATTATTCATTAAATGGATTGTAACTTTATACTTAAATCATGTCAACTATGAGTAAGCAACAACTAAAATATGGAAGTATTTTCCAATTGATAGGGAAAAAAACAAACCACCTTGTAAACTGATCCAAGAATGAAATTCCCAAGGAATAGCTTTAATAGTTTCTGTGGCATTAGGGGATTTGAAAACTAAAGTCAATGCAATATTTTACATTTATTAGATTAGTCCTTAATGTCAGAAGGAAGCAAAACACATATGCAGTGGTCACTGCAAGCATCATCCTTGTTCAGAGCTGTTTGCATGTTCCATTGTGGTTATAATTCTTTCCATGTCTGCCAGACGCACACAAGGCATAGGAGCAGGTGTAGCTGCCAAAGCAGGTTACGATTAGTTCTGGGGAAAATGCCAGTGCCAAGAACAAGCATGAAAAGTTCCTGCTGCCCACATCAGTGCTGGAGCTGCCAGTTAGCTGCTACATCCAAAGATACCATCAGGGAATTGACTGTTTGGGCCTGTTTCTTGGGAAGTTTTTTTCCTCTTCAGAGAAACACAAGTGTATTTGGTGAGAAAAAACAAAAGATTTAGGCTGAGAACTTCTACTTCCAGCAGTTTTTGCTGAGCCATATTTAGAACAAGAAAGCTCTTCCCTCATAGTGCTGACAATAGCTATTTAATCTAGTTGTTGAATACATGAAGCACTTTCTAGCTCAAGTACATTAACTGACATTCAAATTACACTACCTTACATTCTTTCACTTGTACAAAGAGACAAAAAATTAGAAAAATATAATTTCAGTATGTCTACTTACATCAGAAAAGCTGTCCCCAAAATTTGAGGGGCACTTAGAAGCGCTCACAGGGTGTAAACTCAAATGTTGCAGTGCTTAGACTGCTGTCTCTGGGTATGTGAAATATTAGGGTTGGAATTAGGTCTGCCAAAAAATGAAGGTTTGGAATGGTCTGCCAAAAACCAAAGGTTTGGAACGTCCAAAATAATTCTTGAATTTGTGTCTAGTTTGTCAAGTAACTCAAGCTGAAAGAAAAGATGCCTTTTCTGGAATACAGTATGTTGACATTTTCAAAGTGAGATGTTTCAATTCTTCACTCTAGAACAACATTTTGTTTCAAAACGTATCTGGCAATGACACTTGAAATGCATTCAAATACCCAGAATTGCACTAGACATTTCGTTTCAGGTCAAGGAAAACTGGTTCAATTAACGATGCTTTTCCCTTATAATATCAGTTATTTCTAGGATATTATTCCTGCAGGCAATGTGTAACTAGTTGGTCACCTGACAATTCCAGAGGTTTGCAGGTGGGGAAATTTTCATTGCCTTTAGGAAATGCTGGAAGGAAACCTGGACAGTCTTTGTGACAGTAACATAGGAGTGCGTGTGGAGGGAAAGAACTACAGGAAGTTTTATGCCAAATCCCTGACATTACTGTTTTACATCGGGATGATCCAATGCCATAAAAACAATGATGAGGTTTTTTAAAGTGCTGGGAAGACGTTCTTTTGCAAATCTGGCCAAGAAACGGGAATGTCTGCAGACATTATTTTTCATCTTTGTTTCTTCTGTGACCACCTTTGTTCCCACAAGGAAAGAATAACCCAACTTTTCCTTTTTGGTTGCCAGTGTTACGTCACAATAGATTGAACTACTTAATGTAGCATCATGTGCAAATGACCTACAGTGAAACAAAAAAAAAAAATCACCTAGCAAACGAAGCTTGAACTCTTCAGATTGCATATTTAGAGTGAAATGAAATTTTCGGATCAACAGTCTGGTCTTGCCTTGATCTTTACTTAAAACAGGCTTTTTTCTCAAGCCTAAGTTCTTAAATTTCACAGTTACCAAAACACAAAGGCACATTAATAGACAATAGGAGTATAAAATGCTTCCTGTTTGATAAGATCAAGGACTTTAGAAAAAAAAATTACATGACATATCCCATACCTTACCTTGAATAAAAATCTGGGACACAATTTTTAGACCGAAAAGTTAATACCCTGTTGTTCAAAGGCCTGCTTACTGTGTGACTGTAGTATGTCATTTATAGCAAATTCACCCTTGTGATAATTTATATTCTTTTTCAGAGAACTTATTTTAAAGAGTGGTTACTTTCTATTAACAAACGTCACCGCTTTGCTATTTGGCTACATTTGAAGAAAATATAATTACACTGTTGATCTCAATAGTTGTTAAGTATTATATGCCTTTTTCTTTTCTTTTATGAACCATTATTGCTTCAAAATTTAGGTTCAGCCTTGTGGCTTGTATGGGTTAGGAACTGACAAAGACAGCTAGAATGAGGCCAATTTTTACTGTCCAATTTCTTGAAATCTTTCAGGTTTTGTTACTCCTC
>NW_010341005.1:22044-22630 GCF_000700745.2 Antrostomus carolinensis
TCCAAGAGATGCTTTTTGTATGTGACTGCTCTTTTATAAGACTAAGATAACCACCCAGACTTGTTTTACTGCTAAACTCCAGCTGAGTCTATCATGGTTGCCCTTAAAGACTTTAATCTCTTTATTCCCATGCATATCGTCATCCTCTTGTAGGTAGAACTAACTATATTGGCCCTTGAACCACACTGCATATGGGAAAAAGAAATACTGCAATTGTATGTAAAGCAAATTAAATCTCTCTAGTGCTGGAAGGTCTATCAGCCAAATATTCTTTCAAAGCAAGTAATGGAAGAACCCCAGTGGCTTCCTTGAGTGCACTTTCTTGCCAAACCTACTTATTCCCACATCAGGTACAGCAGGACCTTGAACCCAGGAGGTAAATCCAGAGACCATTCTTCAGTCTGGAAAGGGCCTCTGCCTTCATTGGAGACCAAACATGGGCAGGAAGAAATGGTGCAGTAAAATTAGGTGTGAATAATATAGCTTGCCCTCATCTTTCATTATCATAGAATCATAGAATGGTTTGGGTTGGAAGGGACCTTAAAGATCATCTAGTTCCAACCCCCCTGCCATCAGCAGGGACACC
>NW_010341005.1:22956-23267 GCF_000700745.2 Antrostomus carolinensis
CCAGCCACAGCTTCCCTGGGCAACCTGTTCCAGTGGCTGACCACCCTCACAGTGAAGAACTTCTTCCTAATATCTCATCTAACCCTCCCCTCTTCCAGTTTATAACCATTACCCCTTGTTCTGTCACTCCCTGCCCTTGTCAAAAGTCCCTCCCCAGCCCCTGTAGCACCTCCCTCGACCTGCTGGTCCCGCTTCTCTTGATGCAGCCCAGGATACGGTTATTGGCCTTCTGGGCTGCAAGCGCACATTGACTGTTCCTATTGAGCTTCTCATCCAATAGCACCCCCAAATCCTTCTCTTCAGAGCTGGTC
>NW_010341006.1:0-10535 GCF_000700745.2 Antrostomus carolinensis
TGCAGAACCCCCATTGTCCATCCCCCTGTGCTACTCGGAAGGGAGGAGGTAGAGCAGATGTGGATGAAGAGCTGAGGGTGAGCCTGTGAAGAAGAGAATATGGCAGGGGAAAGTGTTTTAGTTTTTGTCTTTATTTCTTAACTCTACTTTAACTGACAAGGAATTAAACTTTTCCCAGGTAAATCTGTTTTGCCTGTGATAGTAATTGGTAAGGGATCTCCTTGTCTTTATCTCAACCCACAAGCTTTCTCATTCCTGTTCGTTTTTCTTTTCCACCCCATCCCTTGGAGGCAGGGGGACGTTAAGCATCTGGCAGCCACCCAAGGTAAACCCACCACACTACTTGCTGTTTAAAATGTTCTTCTGCTACCTTGAACTTCTTAAAAGTTCCACTGTAAAGACTTCATTTGTACACTTCCATTGTAAAAAGGATGAAGAAAATGTTTGTTTGTTTGTTTGTTTTTAAATAACAAAACCCAAATAAATAAAAAGGAACAGTAGCTTACATCTTGCTGACAGAAAATATGCTTCCTCCTTGCTAGCCATTCTCCTTTAGCATAATAAGCCCATACCATATAGGCAGCTTCTGTTCATTGTGGGTTTTTCAAGGGAGCACTTCAGATCTGTCCCTATTATGTTGTAGTTACCTGAGGGTAAATGCTGAGTTACTTGCATTCCCCTCTGCCAAAAGAAGTGGGAGGGAGAAGGTAGCGGAGGCATAAAACAGTGGCAAACATGAGGAAGTACCCATCCCAGTCTCAACAGCTGCGGTTGTCCTCTGCATCTGCATTGTGGAGATGGGGAAAGACAGATTCCAGATCAAGCATCTGTAGGAAAGTAGATTATTTTTTTTTTAACTCTTCTTAACCAGAAGATGATTTTTTTTTTTTTTTTTAAATGTAGGGATGTATCTTAGAGGTTTTTAAAAATGTTACAGCTGTAGAGAATGGAAGTAGGTTAAAAGAATTTATCTGATGACTTTCTACCTTATACAGATTGAAAGCATATATAACAATGTCCTAATTCATGCATCTTGCTTATTTACTAAGCGTCTTCAAACTCAGCATGCAATGAACCCTGCTGATCTGAAACACTGAAAAGGGAAATTATTCTTGATGTTTGCAGTAACTGTTTAAATCAAGATCTACTTCACCAGGGATAATTTGTTTTTAATTTCCTGACTAATATTGCCTTGGCCCTTTTAGAAAGTTACCTTTCAAACCTGAAAACAGTTTTGTGTAAATATGAACAGCTTTTAAGTGAAAAGGGGTATAAAACAATTTTTTTAAAAGTATGCATTTAATTTGCAGGGTTTTTATCTGTTACTAGCATATTTCCGTTGGCATAGCCGTCATAGCGTTGTTAGAGGAATGGGAAGGTAAAAGATGACCCCCAAAAAATATTGTATTACTAGCTTAAACCGTTCTAAAAGATCCCTTTATTATGCAGAGTTTTTCTCCAGCTTAAAAGGCCACCTCACTCAATTGTTGGACCCTGCCATTCCTGGAGTCTTCAAAATGCACTACAAACTCTCTGTGGCTGATGACCTACATGTGCAGCTCTACTCCTGCATCTTACATTTTAATGGTACTGTATTAAGAGACTTCTATGAGAATTAGCTGTGGATTAGAAGTATCTTGATGAAATAAGCTTTGATTAAAAAGTTAGCTTTGAATATAGATATCCATCAAATGCATTACCAGAAAGTATTCTTTCAACCCAAAATAATCTTCAAGGCTTTTTTCAGACTTGGAAACTTCATTCAGCTTAAGATATGAAAACTTTGTCAAACTTCACCTCTTTTTTGAAGTCATATAGCAGCTGTGACCAGGTTTTTTGAACAGTGTAAATTAGAACAATTCTTTTGACTGTATGGAGTTACACCAACAAAAAATATGCCTAAAAACTAGTGATGTGTTGGAGTAAATCTATGGATCTGATCACTCTAGCAAATGTATTTCTTTGACCTGCTTAGTGGATGATGGAAAGACTATGGATGGTGTCTATATGGATTTTAGCAAAGCCTTTGACGTTGTTTCTCACGGCATTCTCCTGCAGAAATTTGCTGCTTATGGGTGTACTCTTCACTGGGTAAAAAAGCTGGCTGGATGGCCAAGCCCAAAGAGTTGTGGTGAATGAAGTCAAATCCAGTTGGTGACCAGTCACTAGCAGTGTTCCTCGGGGCTCAGTACTGGGACTGGTTCTGTTTAATATCTTTATCATTGATCTGGATAAGAGGATTGAGATGACACCAAGTTGGACAGGAGTGTTGATCTGCTTGATGGTAGAAAGACTCTACAGAGGGAAGAGTGGCTGGAAAGCTACCTGGCAGAAAAGGACCTGAGGGTACTGGTCGACAGCCAGCTGAAAATGAGCCAGCAGTGTGCTCAGGTGGTCAAGAAGGCCAACGGCATCCTGGCTTGTATCAGAAATAACGTGACCATCAAGACCAAGGAAGTGATCTTCCCCCTGTACTTGGCACTGGTGAGGCCGCACCTCAAGTGCTGTGTTCAGTTTTGGGCCCCTCGCTACAAGAAGGACATGGAGATGCCAGAGTGTGTCCAGAGAAGGGCAACGAAGCTGGTGAAGGGTCTGGAGCACAAGTCTTATGATGAGTGGCTGAGGGAACTGGGGTTGTTTAGCCTGGAGAAAAGGAGGCTGAGGGGAGACCTTATCACTCTCTACAACTACCTGAAAGGAGGGTGTAGCAAGGTGGGGGTCAGTCTCTTCTCCCAAGTGACAAGACATAAGGAAGCAGCCTTGAGTTGTGCCAAGGGAGATTTAAATTAGATGTTAGGAAAAAATGTCTTCACTGAAAGGGTTGTCAGGCATTGGAACAGGCTGCACAGGGAAGTGGTTGAGTCACCATCCCTGGAGGTATTTAAAAGACACATAGATGGGGTACTTAGGGACAAGGTTTAGTGGTGGACTTGGCAGAGTTAGGTTTATGGTTGGACTGTATTATAAGGGTCTTTTCTAAACTAAATGGGTCTATTGTATTCAAACACTTAGATTATTCTCAAGCTAATACATAATTCAACATAAACTAAAAATGTAATGCCAGCAAAAAGCAGTCTACTTTGTAGATTAGACTCTGATACTGTTATTCATATGTGCAAGAAAATTTCTACTGACAGAAAGATATATGTGTATCAGATGGAACTTACTGTATGGAAATATTAACATGATCAGGTGATACAAAGACAAAACTTATTTAATGCTTCATATGTGTTTCATGCCAAAAAAGTCCTTTTTTGGAAGAATAAGGAATTTTTTTTTTTTAATTGGTATTTACCTTTTCTGGTTCTCACAGTCATAGTAAGAGAAAGCATATTGCATTTTATAATAATAGGTTGATGAAGCACTCTGGATACAGTTACATCTTCTGCTTTGGCACTTAAGACCTCTTGTTTACCAAGGAACCAATCTAAGTCAGAGAAGGACACCTGTCCTGTAGCAGATGATGGAGCGTGTCCCAAGTATGCTGTCCACCAAAGTAGTTTGAAGGTAGAAATCTGAGTATGAAACATTGTCAGTATTCAACAGAAAATGTTATTCTGTCTACTTGCCTACTCAACAGTCTTCAACAACAAAATATCAGGTCTTTGTAAGCATGAATCTTACAGAAAATAAATTCTGCAATTATCTAATGTTGAAATGCAGATGATTTTACCTTTTCTAGGGCTTGGGGGTTTTTTTTAAACATTTTTGTTGGTATTTCACATAGAGAATACTTAGCTGGGACAAATACATTGTGACCTTTGGCTTGTAAGTAAATATTTTGGGTTAAAGTGTTTTCTATTTTGCTGCTTTCATTCTAAACCTAAACTAGAACATTCAGATCAAGAACAGAACATGATATTGGTGTGGGGTTTTTTGTTTGCTTGATTTCTTTTAAGTTAATTCTTGAAGTTGAGTCATTTAAGGTGAAAAATAAGAATAATATGGATCAAAAGACTACAGCTTGCTGAAATCCCTTATCTCTTACATGTATAAGGTGCTTAAAACCTCTTGTAAACTGTTTGTTTGTGTTCCTCTTAAGTTATTACTTTCATATGAAATTAATTATCAGCTGTTTTAAAATGAGAGCAGTTAAAAAAGCAGTAAATCTGAGATTTCCTAACTGGAGTCCTTGTGAATTATCATCAGTCTTGTGATCCTGAATTCTGAAATAGTGCTGTATACCCTCTGTAGGAGCTCACTGCCTTCTCATTGATAGGAAGTGCCAGAAAAATTAGGTTGGTCTGAAAATTTCTCAGGGGTCACAGGAAGGGTATTTGCAGAAATGTTTCTCTTCCATTCCAATATAATCTCTCTTCCTTTTCTCCTTTCTCCAGCTTTTCCCTCGTTATAATAAGATAATTTGTGATATGCATCTGGTACCTTTTTCTTTTCTTGAGAAGTTATTATAATGCTTCCATTTCTAACCTTCAATTTATGTTCTATTGTGTCCTACTGAAATTATTTCCTGTTGCACACATTCCCCGGTTCAGATAGTTTTATTATTGTGCCCTTTTCAATTCACTAAGGACACCTTTACATTCTGACAGAAACATAGTTCTTCAAAACATAGATGACCTAAATCTTAAGGAGAAATGTAGTATCATCTCCCAAGAAGATTTCTATTTCATTCTGTGATCCTGGAAGATCATTCTTAAGTATCACAGATATGATATTGTTATAAAATGAATTTCCCATGAAAGTGACCTCTCACTCAGGAGAGATTAAACATTTGCTTTGTATTTATCATCCCTTTTGAGTGAGAATTATACCACAGGGCACTGGGAAAATATATAGGGACGTATTATTTTACATTATACTGGGTTGGAAAAAGTGCACTTTGAACAGTCACTGAGACCCATTTCGGACCTGGGTGGCCACAGTCACTTGCTTTTCTCTGTGGGAACAGAGGTTGATTATGAGTTGATTAAGTTATTTGACCTATCTTGCACATAATCTGATTGATCTACTGCAATACTTTCTTCTTTTGAGAATGGCTTGGTTCTTGTGCACTAATGTAAAACTCTTATTTTTGATTCCCCTCCCTTACTCTCTATCTAAACTTGTTTCCTTTCAGACTTCATCCCAAGGTTTTCTCTTCTTGCTTTGTTGCCTGCTCTTGTTCTAGCCTGACCCTGTAATGGTAAAAGTTAACTGATAGTGCAGACTATTTATATTCACAATGATCAAGAGTGTTCCAGTATGCCTTTCCACTTCTGCCAGAAGATTTTAGCCAAAACAATGTCACTAGAATTAGTTTTGATCTTCAGGTAGATTCTGTAAGTTCCTCATACACCTTTGTTTCTTCCTGCTTCTCCCACCCCCTAACAGTTCTGTTGTGGTCATGCAGTGATCAAAGTCAAACACTTTATCAGTGTTGCAATGTGACATCACAGTGTGTGAAAAATTTAAGGTGATCCTACAGACAAAAAGAGACTTTCAGTGATCACTGTTTCAGATAAATTTGTGATCATGTCTTCATTTAACTGATATAGGAGAAGGCAATACACTTAAATTGGTGGAGTGAAAAGTTTTAAAATGTCATAGAGGACTAGGTTACTGTCACAGTTGTACCAGGTCAATACTTTTCAATTAGTGAGCCATAAAATGAAAACCTCTATGCTGTCAAATGCAAATTCACAAAAGTGGAGGAAAGAAACATATAAAAAAAGAAACATAAAACCCCCATATTTGGTCATAAATGAAAAATGTTAAATCAATACCATGGAGTGGTCCATACGTATTTTTCTTCAAAGGAAAAATTCAATTGCCATGCCATCTTTTAACATTTTTTTTGCTTTCTTGAACCTCTGCTCTCTCAGAGGTGAAAGCTCATTCCTGATCAAATGTGTAGCTCTGGAAAAGTCTCTTTTCCATGGATGACAACTTTGAAATAGTACACTCATAGAATATGTACTCCAATAGATGTTTTTGCTGTCCCTGTTATTTTCCATTGTTTTGCACAGCCACCATAATTGCATCACAGCTATGTGTATAAATAAGAGTTTGAAGTAGATATAATCTTTTTCAAATGAACTTCAAAGAGGTTTTTGCATCTCTGACACTGTCTCTTTTCAGGTATAGAATCACAGAATGGTTTGGGTTGGAAGGGACCTTAAAGATCATCTAGTTCCAGCCCCCCCTGCCATCAGCAGGGACACCTTCCACTAGGCCAGGTTGCTCAAAGCCTCCATCCAACCTGGCTTTCAACACTACCAGGGAGGGGGCACCTACAACTTCTCTGGGCAACCTGTCCAGGTTGCTCAAAGCCTCCATCCAACCTGGCTTTCAACACTACCAGGGAGGGGGCACCTACAACTTCTCTGGGCAACCTGTTCCAGTGTCTCACCACCTCCACAGTAAAGACTTTCTTCCTAATATCTAATCTAAACCTCCCCTCTTCCATTTTAGAGCCATTACCTCTTGTTCTGTCATTAACTGCCCATATAAAAAGTCCCTCCCCAGCCTTCCTGTAGCCCCTTCAGGTACTGGAAGGCAGCTAGGAGATCTCCCCCGAGCCTTCTCTTTTCCAGGCTGAACAGCCCCAACTCTCTCAGCCTGTCCTCACAGGAGAGGTGCTCCAGCCCTGGGATCATCCTCATGGCCTCCTCTGGACTTTTTCTAACAGGTCCATGTCTTTCTTGTGTTGGGGGCCCCAGAACTGGACACAGGTACTGATATTTCTGAACTGGGAATTAATGAAATTGTACGCTGCTAATATGATGAAAACCATTAACAAATCTGACTTTTAACTGTTCAGAGCACTTTTCTTCTGATCCTTCCATTGCTTGGGGAAACACTCACGATGGATGGTTTGCCTTTAGACCATCTTACTCCTGAACCACATTGTCCCAGTGTGATTCCGCTCACTTCCCAGCCTGTCACTGATCTAACAGAAGAAAACTAAAGTAATTGTAATTGCACTGGTGTTACTGTACTCTCAGGTACAGAATAGAACTTGATCTAGATCTGCTAAGCTTGAAAACCTAGAGGAAGTGCTAAATTCTTCAGAATAATTAGTCACAGCAAGATTCTTCTTGAAAACAATTTAACATGACAGAAAACACTACTTAAGATTATACCATTTCCTCTATACTTCCAGTGTTATGAAGAATACTTTGTTCCCTGATAGTCTGTCTTTCAGAGAAGTGAGTATTGCTGATTGTCTAAATAATTTTAGTTATCATTATAAAGGTGACAAATGTTTTCTTCCTTTGGTGATAAGTATACCAATCTTTTCTGCTCTGAGAAAGCAAATAAGGTCAGAGGTGAGGGTTTTTCTGGCAGAGTTCTTTCTGTTCAGTGCACAAATCACAAACACATTCAGAGTTACTTTTCCATGTAGGAAAATGTTATTCCTTTTCAGGTGTTTTCAGTTTTCTCATTTTTCTTCTGTTCTTGTTAATATGTCATTCTATGACTATAATGGATAGTCACAGTCTACAGGCAGTGCCTAAGTTTACCAGTCTCCTTTTGCACTGATCTACCTTGCAAGTTGGCAGAATATTCAGATTTGGGGGAGAAGAAAAAAGCTAATTTATATGCTAATACACGTTTGGTTTTGTTTGGTTTTTGTTTTTTGTTTTTTTTTTTTAAAAACACTTTACATTTTCCTCTAGTATTTTATAGGAAACAGGAAAATGTTCAAATATAAGTTTTGGTTCATGCAATGCTTGCAGTAGCTGTTTGAGCTACTGAAAGCACTGTTTTGTGGACACTGAGAACTGAATATGCAGCTGGCTTATTCCTCCCAGAGTGAGGAATCGAAGATTTCTGGCTGAGTGGATGTAAGGATCTTGGGCTGTGTTGGAAAACATTGGTGGTATTCTGAGGACATTTTCAAGTTTTCCCTTAAAGGAAGGGAGGTGCACAAGAGGCTAGGCTAAGGTCTTCATTTCTTTGTTTAGCTACAGAAATCTGTTTCTTAATTGTCTTGCTTCATTAAGACTTTGGATGACAGGCTGATTTAAGAAATAAGGTTCCTCAACATCCCAAATACTGTCCCAGCATCACTGCTGTTAAATTTATATCTTAACTCTCCTTCCCTATGCTGATCCTAATGGAAGACAGCTCTAAAAGTCAGAAGTATTAATGAATCTCAATCTCTTAGCAACAGGCACATGCTTATTTGGGGAGCAGAAGTGGGCAAACTACTTAATGGTACAGGAAGCCATTATTTTGGTACAGGTGGAGAGGCTCTTACAGTTTACCTGAAGTAACTTTAAAGCTAAGAAGGGACAGAGTAACTAGGGTGTATACTGAGTTAAAGGATGTTGGAAAACATCTAGGGCATCTTTGCATGTAATGTTGAATGTATTATTAAGCCTGCTGTTTGCAGCCTGCTGAGCACCTGTGACTAGGAAATCAGAGGTTTGCAAGCTGTATTTTGAGAGAGAGAGAGATTCCAACTAGAGAGGTTCTCTTACCTTCTTGGAGTCTGGGTAGACCCCCCACACCACCCAATCCTAGCACAATACAATCTGTGAGTAGCAGTGGGCTGCCACAGCACCCAGTCGGGGCACAAACTGCCCTGGAAGTTGCTGGTGGAAATGAGTTCCAGCTGACTGGTGATGATGAAATGCCAGGGGATGGGGAAGAAACCCCACCAGGCGCCAGAATTGTACCCAGCCTGTCACAGTATGCACCCATACCCTGGCCCTGACCCTCAGCAGTTGTTGGGGCAGGAGAAAGAGGGAGGGTTAGGTGAGGCACAGACTTGTCTACCTCCCTCTTCTGCCCTCCTCATCTCCTTGCCAGAGCAACTTGAACAGCTTGTGTGCACACCCTGAGCTGAAAATGTGGGAAGTGGGGATGTGGTGGAGGGGAAGTGGTAGAGTTTAGGTGCTCATGTAATGGTGTACTGAGGAGTCCTGGGATGCCTACTTCTGTGCCTGACTTCTGGCCAAAGGGTCATATGGATTAGCAGTAAATTAACCAAAGGAAATTTTGAAAGTGTCCTGCCTGCAACACCTACCTGTAGCTGTGCTCTCTTGTGGAGAAATGAGGGACGGCTTGTAGAAAAGTCCATACTGTGGAAACCTTTGGGAAATCCAAAAAAGATACTTCTGGATTTCTTAATCTTACTTGCTTTTTAATGCTGTTTGAATTCCAGGGTATCATAATTTGTGTTCTCAGTGTCCAAAAATAAAACTATGAAAGACTGGTATAAGAACTCCTTTGCAAGGCATCCTTATTACTGAACTTAACATGCTTTTCAGTATCCTTGGTGATGTGATCAAAGAAAAGTGAGAAGAAAAGCATGTAAAGGATTAAGTTTGTTGCTTTGGATTGAGATTAATTTGTTTAAAAATTATTGTTTTGCTTTTAAGGCTTGTGGTGCTGTTGAATTTAAAGCAAGGAGACTGGCTAATGGAAGAGGCTATGGAAGCCTCTGGAGTGACAGTGTCTAAAGTGAAATGAAAAACCTGAAAATTTAAAGTGCTGAAAATCATGTGAGTGAGAAGTCTGGGCAATTTCTGTTTTAGAATGCTATGAAAACTGATGCCTGCTCAGCTTGATTGTGGAGACTTAGTAACTCCTGTAATTTCATACTTTACACAAAGATAGAAATTGAGCGATAGTTTTGAAAGAATATTCCTTACAAATTGACTAGTCTTTTAAAATGAGCAAAGCTGTAGAAAATGTCTGACAGTGTTGGGCAAACACAAAATGTATCCTAATGCTAAGTAGGTTTGATAGCGATAGCTAATGTTATCCTGGTATTTATCTTCAGGGGAGAAAAAGTGTTTGAGACAAGCTCCAATATATGAATGACTTCTATGTAAACACTAGCATTTTGGTTGCTGTTAGACACCTGGCCTGCTTCTGCTATTGTAATAACTGATGTACATTATGGCAAACTAAATCAATACTGAGAGGTTTAAACAAGAAGATGGTATTTGAGTTGGAAATCAGGAATTTGGGGAACTTTTTTACAGGATAATTTGGAGATTAGAAAGCACAATTATGGCAGTACTTGTTTTGAATCTACTCATGTTGAGAGGTTATTTCTTTTTTAAATTACTTTGTGTTAGTATGGCTGAATTCAGTTTCTATGTTTACTGGAACTGTGTGTTCTGAAAGCAGATCATGGTATTGTGCTGCTTTTTCCCCCAAGTACAGGATTCTGTTTCAATAAAAGTAGGAAGAAAAGTTGATTATGTTAAAGAAATTATGTTAGAAAAAAAGACTCTCTTCCTTATTGATGTATTCATTTAACATTCTAATCACCTTTTGATAGTTTAAGATGCATATTTTAAATCTAAAAATGTCCCCTAGAAATAATTGGAGTTTAACAAAATTTGGAGAAGGATTATACATACCCGAAACTTGTTGGTTTTCTTCCTATTTGCTCTTCTTTGTTTTTCCTATTTGTGTTCTGTTCTTGGAGATAACTAGTAACAATCACTCTACTGGTATATCCACTGTGAGGGATATCTGTATTTATTGATCACCAAAATATGAGACTTTTGATTTGTCAGTTTAGGTTGTTTCTCAAGAAAAATTCCTCACATTGTAAGGGATTGAGTGAAAGA
>NW_010341007.1:0-3490 GCF_000700745.2 Antrostomus carolinensis
AGAGGGGTGTGTGCATGGCAGGGGTCGGCCTGCCCCGCGAGCCAGTGGTAAAGCCACCATTACTAGTAGTCGTGCTATGTTTTGGAAGCTGATCGTGTCAGTAAGAGCTTATAAAATGTACACTTTAGTTCTGCAGTTCTCTCCTTTTTTTTTTTTTTAAAAAAAAAAAAAAAAGGTAGAGCTGTAACCTGTAACTTAATCAACCTGTACTGTCATCTGAGGAACTCTGATGTGTCTTTGCAGCATGACCAGATAGTCTGGGTACCAACGCGATCCGGTGATATCCTAGGGCCTTAGTGTGTCAAACAGAGAAAAAGTATTTACAGAAGCTGTCAAAAGCTTTAAATGTGGTGTGAGCTGATGTAGCTGTGCTATTATTGCCAAACATGATCGTCCAAAGTGTCCAAGCACATCTCAACATATTGGTGATGCTTGCAGTCTCAGAAAGGATGCAAAAACTGAACAAAATTATATTAAATCTAAATTAAATGCCTGTTCTATACCAATCTTCTTAGTGCAATTTTCTCTTTTGCTATTAAGATCAAGCATGTTGCAAACATGAACTGTTTCACTGATTTCAAACTTAATGCCTGTGGCTAAACTTTAGATCTGCATGAGGGCTTAAACAGACAGGGCGCTTGATCCCCTTTCTTTTTTTCTGTAAGCAGTGGTAGTGTGGCTTCTGGTGACTTCCGTAGTATTTCTTGGTTTGCTATGATGTTTTTAACCAAGCTAAAATTGAGCCTCTACGTGGACACGTTAGTAAAAGAACATGATTTGCTTTTAGTTACTTTTGTTGGCTGGTTTCTTACGTAGACTAAACACAAAATTAGTAAAAGTTTTTGCATCACTCGTTTTAAGGTAACATGTTAGAAGTTAAGGCAGGAAACGTTCTCTGTGTTCTTGGGGAAAAAATACAAATACAAATTACTTCACACCTGTTTGGAAAATGAAAGGACTCATATTTGTATTTTTTTGTGAAAAGCAGTCACAACATAACTTATGTTATTAACCAAACTAAAAATAAAATAAAAATCAAAACAGTTAGAGAGTTTGAGAATGCTTTTCTTATAAATGGGATTGTAAGTCTTTTTTAAGACTTTTTTTTAAATAATTGGCTGACAGACTGCTTTTTACTGTTCCAGTGGATATGAACTGCTAATAATACATTCTATCTCGAGTGGGGCAATGGAAGAGTTTTGTAGAAACCAGAAATGTAAATATTGGCTTGCCTACATGACTTCTGACTCCTATGTTAAAACGGTTACTCGCCCACATAGACGCTTTTTACTGCTAAAATCTCAAAAATTGGATTTTTAAAAAAAAAAACCCTTATAAATTAAGATGAGCATTTTCTTAAATACTTACAGGTAAGTATAATGTTACATTTGGCTATTCTTTCTTGGATAAGGTTGGGCTCTCTATAGCCCAGAGTGAACCTAATGACATCTTTTTGGACCATGTCTTAGCATATTTGTTTTCTTGTTTGAAGATTGTGTGGGGGATTTCTTTCTGTTCAGTTTTTTTTTTTTTTTTTTTTTTTTAATGAAAACCATCTAACTCAAGCAAAATTGGAATATCCAAATAGTGTATGTATAAAATGCCTCTGATTCAACTTGTCTGAATTCCCATTTGGAATAGCAGTGCTACATGTTGTTGAAATATAGTGCTTGGAATGGTATCTTTTTAAGCATGGTTCTTTCTTAGGTCTGCCTTTGACCAGTGGAGAATTGAATTTGGAATTCAACATCGATGTGCTTTGAAGACAAGTAAGTTCCAGTGCTGGCCTTGATGCATGGGTCTGGGTTTGCTTAAAAATACAATAGGAAAAAAGGTCTCGGTAGAACGAGGTAGGAAAGGCGTACTGCTAAAGCTGGAAGAGGAAGATCCGGTAGCATTTTGATTGTTACGTAAGATCAGATGTCCCGTGTGTTAGGCTTTCAGATAAATTTCAGTGGCAGCCATAGGCATAGAGCAGTATGTGTAAAGACCAGCCTTTCTTACTGGTTTCATGTAGCAGTGTTTCCTTTTCTGACTGACTGAGCCTTCTGACTTAAAAAACCACGAAAAGCACCTGTGACCTCTAACTCTGGCATCTGTTTGTTTAAAGGTAGCTTGCACTGTGGATCTATCTGGTAGAACTTTTTTTTTTCCCCTGTGCTTGCTCATCATCCCAAGGCAAGGACCTTCAGCATGCTGCTTTCTTGAATAATTTTCAAGATACTGAAAATCTTGATGTAGGTGACCTCTAAAATAGTTCATGCAGATCATAGTTGTAGTTACTAAATTGCTTCCCATGTGACTTGCCAGATAGTTATCTATTACTGCTTATTCAAATCTGTAAAATGAGAATCGGTTTGCTGCACTGCGCAGCATGACACCTGCTTTCCTCCTCTAGTGCTTCAGACTGTAAACCAAAGTCTTTGGATTTTTTTATCTACTTTTGAGGCTCCATCTTGCTACAAAAATCATCCCCCTCTCAAAATTGTTGCCCTTGGTTATGCAGAAGTGTGATGCTGCTTCTTTCCTGTTGGATAAAAAAGTAATGTTGGAAATACTGCGTGCCCATGATGGTAGTGAGAGTGCTTTCTTTCTGCAGATTTGTGGAGGTAACTGACCGCTGTGCAAATGGTTGTTAGTTCAAGACTGTTTCTGGACTACAGCATAGGTTCTGGTGGAGTGTGACTGTTTCATGTTCAGTTTCATGTGACTGCATCTGTCACAAAATGTGTGCATACAGACTTACTTATTCTAAAGTTCCAGGAATACAGTTACGCTGTGCTCTGCATTCCGAGCTGGAATAGAGCAGAAAGTTTTGTCTTGGTTAATATCTTACTCTAGTTCTTGGTTTCTGCTTACAGGCTTTTCAGGGGTATAAATGTGGCCTTGATGTTTAGTGGTTGGTTTGACGGACAGGAGACTTGAAAACAGTTTTCAGAATAGCAAAAATTATAATGATGTTCTCTATTTATGCATGTGACTCCTTGTTTTGACTTTTTTTTTTTTAAGAGCAGCAAACTCAAGGTTGTGGATAGAGAGAACAGTAAAAATGTACCCATGATTTCTTGCCTAAAGGTTGGCTTGCATGTCATTAAACATTCCATTTGTTTTGGTTTAGATAAATGCAGTGAGACAGTTTTGCCTTATTCTGCTTTCATCTTCAAATTTTGTGACACTTCAGTTCCTTTCCTTTACTCTCAAAAACATCTCTAAAGAGACTTGATGCTTTTCAAACATCAACCAAGAGCCTGTGTTTTTCTGTCTAAAAGGTATTAAAAATAGTGTAAATCAGGGATTGACTTGCAAATTAAGTTGTTCAGCTCTGGCAGCAGAAGCTGCCAATTACAAGTTTCTGAAGTAGTAGAAGCTTTCTTACTCTTGAAAGTGTTTTCCAGTTGTGAATGAATTGCAGCTCTGTAGCTACAAAACTTAATTATTTTTCACTAGAGAGTGAAATTCTCCCCCCCTTTTTTCTTTCCCCCCCTTTTTT
>NW_010341008.1:0-26832 GCF_000700745.2 Antrostomus carolinensis
TCACAAAATACCATCTGGTGTATATTGTGAACGCCTGATTTTCTATATGCATATAGAAAATGTTCTGTCTTCTGTCCAGCTTCCTAAACTCACCTGGCTGTTCTCTGCCACTAATCCAAGTCTAGTTTGGGCTCCTTAATTCTATATTATTTTGCAAAATCTGAAGTATGCACACAAGTTCAGATTTAATGCTATCTTCATAGCCATGTGATCTACCCTGGCACAATGATAGAAATCTTAATTTGAAATTTGAGAGTTCTCAAAGATGATTTATTAGTTCTTCCTCCCACATCTGAGGAAAAGGACAGATTCTGACTGATGCAACCTCCCCTCCCTGGGGCAACCAGCTGGTCCCAGGAGTGCGATTCAAGCTGTCACAGTGAAGTCTAAACCAGAATGACCTGTTTTACATGCGAAGACTTTTATATTACAAGATTATCTCTCACATTTGGAAACATTAATTCTTGGAAACATTAATTCTTGGAAACATTGGTAACACAAATGCAGTTTACTGGGAGGTGCTCACATCCAGCCTGTGTCTTCTAAACTAAAATCAACAAGAGTAATGCAGTTTGTATTTCTTCCTTTGCTGAGACCGAGGTAAGGGAAGATCCATCTTGCTCTCAAGTGTGTTTTCCTGATCTGTAACCAGCTTCCTCACCTGCAACCCACTCTGACACATTGATCTTTATGTATTCAAAATATTGATAAAATAGATTTCAGTACCATCACCAGCTTTTCTGCCATTCTGAAAAGAGGTGACACCCTCCAAGTATAGGATGAGGCTAATTGAAGGCATTGCATCGAGCAGACAGAGGGCTAAGGGAATTCTGTGCTGTACCCATACGCTGCCCAATGCTGGTCCAGTAAATTCTGTGCATTAATTCTTTTGAAACTGTACTTTTCCCATCAGTCAAACATCTTCTGGTGTGTATTCTGTATATCAGACGTGTTTGTCTATTTTAGTTGATTATACAATACTCCTTTATTTTATGGTAATTTGCAAGGCTGTTCCATTTTTACTACTGTTATTTGACATTCTCTCTTGCAAGGTATCACTTTACTATTGTTCTTTTTTTGTTTGGTTGGGTTTTTTTTGTAATGTGCACATGTTCACACTGCAGCCTTGAGAACAGCATGCCATTGTAATTTTTCTTTACAAATAGAGGGAAAATCTGACTTTTTATATTCATTTTCCAAGTGTCACTTCATAAATTCAGCTGGTTTGTAACCACTGAAACCATCCTGGGTAGGTTCTGCTATTCCATAAGCAAACTTCTAAACTGATTTACCCTGTTTCTAACATGTTCAATACTCATTCTTGTAAAGCTTTGAAGACTCAAGATAGTTTAAACGCTGAAATCCCATTTTTTCTCATGGGTTGTTTGATATTCCTGATTATGGGAATGATAGTTAGTTATGACTTTTTTTTTTTTTTTTTAAGTATTAAACCCTTTATTTTATCCTTAAAAAAATAATTGTACTTAAAAATAATCCTTCACTATACCGTCCTAAAATTCTTACACAATGTACCTCTCACTATCTTTCATATCAAATGTGTTCAGTTTAGAAGGCTGAACACCAAGCATCTTAAGATGGATCTGGACTTTTTTCTGCTACTTAAAATTTTATGCAGTGTAAAGAGACTTCTCTGGGAATGCTCGCCAGCACCTTTGTTAACAATGCAGAAGGCAGAAGAGATTTAGATAATTCATCCAAAGCTCTGCACTAGCTCTGCAGTACAAGTCTTGGTAAAAATGTTTAATGTATATTTAGTGAAGCACCTTGAAATTCTGACCTTATAGCAGTTAATGAAAGCCTGGCCATTAATCTTGAAAGTGTTATATGCTCTCTTACTAATTTAGCAATGCATGTTGGCAATGAAAAGAACTACCCAAATTTGTTTACTTGACCAGGGCTTGGATGTGTGCAGATTTCAAAATGTGCAGAATATATGTGCTTTTAAGTTCATTTTTCCCTTGTGACTACAGTCCTACAAAGTATTGAATCCTTATTGGACAGTTGTTTTGTTTAGGACAATGGTCTTATCTTTAAGTGAACAATTCACATGTCAGAGTGGTATTTTCTTTATGGACATATTGCCAGATTTATATTGAAATACACTTTAAAGTCTATTCTTCCCTCACTATATTTTTGCATGTTTATATTATGTGCAAGGAGTAGATATTCTGAGTGGCCCAAAGATGATATTGTAGAAGAATTGTTCATTACCCTGGCCATTTTAGATCTAGCTGCACACTAATTTTGCAAAGCTTTTGATTATTTGTCATTAAATGTATGTGAAAGTTGCATGTGGGTAACAGGACAATAGGTTTATAGCATGTAAAAGATTCACTTGCATTTCAGCCACGTATTTTACTGTGCTGATATTTATTTCAAGTATATAAATTTCTCAAATTGATCACACATCTGTGTGTATATTTAATTATTTTATCTTGGTGAAAGGTTGCAATTATTTTCCCCAAAGAAAATACATCCCATATTTCATTTCCTCATGCAGCTAATCTTGAGAGAGTTGGGGGTTTTTTAAACTAAGAGCTCAAGAAAATGTTTGTTTTCTTATGTGTTTATTTGTTTAAAAGAAGAGTTAGGTCACTATAGTTAAGTCTACTGCCCTGTTTCTTTGAAAGGGAATGGAAAGACAAGCTTCTAGTTAACGTGAATGGTTGAAAGGATTTCTTCTGAAAAGACAGATTCTTCTGTTGGAATTTTATATTTCCTTACCTTTAGCAGGGCCAGACTTTAAAGGCCTGAAAGCAGCTCCCATTGATTTTTCTGAAAGTCCCTAATCAAGTACCCAAGAAAGAAATTTGACCCTAAATAGGGATTTCTAGGGCAAGGGGGATTTGTCTGGGCAGTCTGCTTCTGAAGGAAGAAAGCTATATTCTTTCCTCTCTTGAAAGGCAGTTGATGAAAGAAACATAAGAAACAGCTCAGCAAAAGGAAAACAAAAAGGTTCTAAACTGCAGGTAGAAACAATATACCTTTTGATAAAGCTAATGTTTCTTTGTGTTAAAAGCAGAGTTCAGATTGCCGGGAGTTACACTCTTTGTGTGATGATTTCCAACCTCACACCATCAAAGACTTGCAAGCATAGTGTTGAATAAACTACCACACGAAAAGAAAACCAGGGGAAAAAAATCCCTGAAGGTAAGAGATGATAAACAGGTGTTGTACCGTCTTTTACAGAGAGCGAGATGCAGATCTTGAAGAGCAAGGTGATGGGGGCAGAGACATGGTGGGGTGGCATGTTTCAGCCACCACAGTGCCCTGCCTCAGAGCAGAAACACAGCACATCTTTGAAACACTGGTCTGATGTTCAAGCAAAACACCCCCAAAACATCACTACCCCAGAGAGAAAGTAAAAGTGTTTGGCCTTGGATTTTGGTGCAGAACAAGGAGAGACCATACTCAGCCCCAGCCCGGAGCAGCCTCTAGGGTGGCCATCCTGCCCCAGGGGGCTGCATCCTCAAACCAGGCAGGGGGCTGAGCTCCCTCCCCTGCATCTGGGCAAGATAGCATTGTGGGCGAGAGCCTCCCCTGAGGAGTGCCTTCCCTACTGAGTAGAGAGAGCCACTGCAGATGACACTGGGGAGGGGAATGACATCCTGAAGGCAACAGGGGGGAATTGTGGTCCTCCGCAGAGGTACAACCACAGAGACACCCAACCCCAACTGAGTAGTTGCCTGTTTCATTTTTTTTTAATGGTTGCTTCCTGTTTTTTTTTTTCTTCTTCTTCTTCGTCCTTTTTTAAACCCCATTTCTAACCAAGACAGTCTGTGAGGTAAAAATCAACAAAGCAAAATCTCAGACTTCTGAATAAATGATCTATCTGCTCCCCCAGCTTCGATAAGCTAATAGCTGCATTTCAAGTAAGTCATTTATTTTTGCCTATTACAGTTTTAAGAAATAGGCTATATTTAGCATGCTTAAATTAAAAAGGAGTTATTTATCTATGTTCTTTTTAATATAACATGGGGAAAGTGATTAAAAGTCAAAATAAAATGGAATATTTATTATTTTGCCCATCTGTTAGTTACATTTGTTTTTTGCTTCCCTGGACAGAGTGGAAAATAAGCTTGCATAAATTATTTCAAGCAATTCTCTGTTGTACTATCCAAACATGATGTCTAATATTTGCAGCCTATTTCAGGTCTCAAAATGGGTGAAGGGAAAAGATATAGATGTATTTGAACTGGTGTAGTCATAACTTAGCAAGGGATGTTTTGGGGCTGAGGGGGGGTTGTGCATTGGGGTTTTTTTTGGTTTGATTTTGGTGTTCTTGTTAAATTTCCTGGTGTAATTGCCTATATACACACACATGAAAAACACCCTGTAAAAATAGTCACTGAACTTCCTCCTTGCTGTCTGCAGTTAAGTTAGAAACAATGCATTCCCTATACCTTTTGCCCCTGCTCTGTATGAGAGCACTATACCTTTTATGCTAGATTTCTAGTGGGTAACCTTGTTACTTTGATAAAATGTCTCTGAGAAGCAGGTTCACAGTAGAGTGTTCACTAGTCTTACTGTCATAAAATGGGAATTTAAAAAGAAAAAAGAAGAATGTAAGCTGCTTGCTCTATAGGCTTAGGGAAGGCTTTGTTTCACTCCAAAGCCTGTAGATTTCATGCATAACCCAAACAGAAACAATTTTCCCATTAACTAGACCTTTTCTCCTGACTATTTTATTTTTTTAATTTTTAATATTATTTTATTTTAATTTAATTTAAATTATTTTATTTTCTACTGGCTCATTTTAGAGCTGTGTCAAGCAGCCTAGTACAGAGAGGTAGGCACATCACCACTTCTATCCACATGCCATAGCTCTCTAGTTTGGAAGAAGAAAGGAGCCTACCAGTCTCCAGTAGGATGTCAGGATGGTCTGCAGGCGAGGGTTGAAAATGTGAAAGTCAGCAGAGTTCTAGAACCTATTGGAAACAAAGCCATCATTTCATTATGTGGCTTTTCTCACCAGCTTTTCTTTTTAGCAGATAATCTTGCTCTTAAATTGTGGAAAAGCAAAACCTTGTGGAAAAGCAAATATTTCATCTAAGATGAATTGTCTCTAATAAATAAATTGTTTAAAGGTAATTTACTTGAGGTTTGACATTATATTCAGGAGAAACTTATCAAACCTTTTTCTTGTTTCCGTATGTAATTTTAGAAACTCCAACTACTGAAGCATTTTTACAACTAAATAAGTAGCTCAGCTTCACTGAGGAGTAGGCTACAGAGACTGCAAGCACTGATGGTTTTTGCTGAGATAGATTCATAGCCCTATAGCACAGAGTGATGTGTAAACACCAGCTCTTGATTAGAAAGAAATCCACTTATTTCACATTCTTGCTTTTAAGATCAATTTAGCCTTCAAGTAGCCAGTGTCGAAAGCAGATGCAACACTGCGTGTCTTGCTGGTATGCATTAAACCCTTGAATGCTTTCCTTTTAATTTGGAGCTGAAGCTTGACCTAATTTAAAGTTTTCCAGTCTTATAATTATAAATTGGATGTATTCCAATGGCTAGTGTTATATCAGATATACTTTTAAAATGAGTTCCAGATTTTTAGTTCTTGTCACAAGATCTGTATTTGCAGCCCTTGGGTGACAAGAGTAAAATCTGTCCTTGTCCTCACTGGAAATATGAAAGTTAATTTCCAGGCACAAGAAGTGTTGGTTTGCAGCGAAAAAATCAGCAATATCAGCTTGCCAAAATTAACTACTCATGATGGTGGCAAAGGGCATTTTACTTGGAGGCATCTATTTTGTACTCACATTCCCTATTGTCTGCTTGTTCTCAGGAGGAACTGGTGGAGTTACAGAGCTGACTTACTCCTGCCCTCCTGAATTCATAGATTTAGCTTCAAAAAACTCCTCTGTGCAGAGGTCTGACAGTTTCTGGGGTGCCGAGCTGGGAGATTAGGAGCAAATGCCCTTCTGTAAGAGCACCACCTCCTCACCTGCTGCTCCATGGCAAAAAGCATGTCTTGGACCTCTCAGCCCCTAACACAAGCAAGGAGCAAAACATATGTTTAAAACCAGAACCAAACCAAAGACCCTGACAAAACTGAGCACTCCACTGCACTCCCTGCTTTCCCCCTGGAGAGAAGAGCAAAGAGGGAATAAAACATAAATATCAGGTATCAAATGTGGTGCTGGACATGTGTCTGGAGGATATGCCTATGAGAGCTATACCGTATACTGATAAAGAATATAAATATGTAGTATATAATAAAATAATATATATAAATATATATTATCAATGTGTTTGCTTTCCTATTTATGCTGTACAGTAGTATTATCATTAAAAGGCTAGTATGATGTGTTGCTTAAAAATGAAAAGCAGGCACATTTTGTCAGGATGATTTAAGACCATATACAGTAAAAATAATCTATCATAGAGAAGAATTTAGCTTTGGCTGGAGACAAGACTGGTGTGGGATTGTCAGAGGTTAAGTACTGGCAGTGTAATGTGTTACCACCTGTCAGAGGAGCTGCCCTAATGGCCCCTGATTGCAGGGTGAGCTTGGCTGAAGTGGGAGGTGAAGCGGGTCAGTCCGAACTACAATAAAACAGACTGAGGTTAATGCAATTAGGAAAAAGTTTCAGCTGCCGCATTTTGGCTCGTCATTGGGGAAGGCTCTATCAAATCAAAGTTGGGGTTTGGTCACTCAACGGAGAGGCAGTAAGTTTTTAAGCTGTTGCAATTTGGTTGTAGCACTGTGGGTGGATGGGAACCAACTTCGCCTGTCCTGTGAGTGCTGAGCACCACATGCATGTGCAAGGATGCCATTTCCTACAGCCCTCTGACTCATACAACATTTCTTTGCCCCTTTTTTTCTTTTTCTTTTTCTTTTTTTTTTTTTTCCTTTATTAGTTGTTGCTCCTCTAATTGGTTTTGGACAATCAAGAACATGTTTCATGGTGTGTTTCTCTGGGAAAATCTACACAAGGTTTCTGGGAGGAGAACCATCCTAGTAAGTCACTGGGAAAAAATGTGCCTCTTAGAGGAGTCAAAATCTGAACTGGGATTTACACTATATTTAAACAAGCAATGATCTCCACATATCAAAAATCACATTTCAGTGGAGATTTTCTCAGACATACTCAGTATGACCCATTATGGTTGGCAATATGACCCTTTAAATCAAAATTATTTTAAGAGGCTATTTGTTGCTGGAAATGAAAAGTGATATATTCTAAATGGGCTTTTAAACTAGGGAAATAAAGGACTCAGTGTTTCATTGCTGGATTTGGAAAATCTCCAAGGAACATTTTTAAAGTCTATATCTTGTTTATAGTGTATTCTCACTCAAATATCAGATAAAATGTTGTTTTCTTACCTTAACAGTTACTGATGAAAAAGTGTAACAAACAGCCTAACACAGGAATTTTCAAAAAATAATGTCCAAGAGGATATAGAAGACAGTTCTATCCAAGATGAACAGAGTACCTCATCAAAGTGGAAAAATTTCATTTTATTTATTTTTACCATCAGTTTGGATGTAAATTAATGAGACCCAAATCAAGTTTGAATTCAGTTAATTTTGTCTTTTTTTTAAAAAAAAAGAAAATGAGAACAAAGCCATTAGTATCTTTGGTTCATGTTTTCCCCAGTTTATAATGACATACCAGGAGACTCATAAGGTCTAGAAACAAATGTCTGCAAAAAAGCTCTGTGTTCTTTTTCTTCTTAGCAGGCAATTGTACAATCAGAGATGACTTTTTACTTCAATTGGTGTATGAAAAAAACCCTATATAAAACATTGAAAATTCTATTCTAAAATCAATCAAGCATTTTCTCAAAATGAAACCCCCAGATCAGATCCACCTTATGTTGTAAATGATAAAGCGGAAGCAATTTCACTCTCTTGTTACAGTTTTGAAAAAAATTGTGAACTCTATGCAATAAGGTTTTAGCACCTATGTTCTGAAGGTATAATCCTACAAGAGTAGCAGTTTACCAAACTTGAGTAATTTTTATTTATTTATTTATTTTTAAATAGAGCTGAGGTTTTGGGGTTGTTTTGCAGTCTGAAAATGAGACATGAAAATGATAATGGAAAGGGATTGTCCCTTATAGTTGTAGCTGTACAGTATTTATGAAGCCTTCTAAAACCAGTATGTACAGAGACATCTTCTCAGCAACTATTAAAAAGTTGCTAGTGAGTGCCCAACAACTACCATATTGACTTGCAGACTAGAAAGCGGGCACGGGTTGGTCTATGCAGGCTGAAAAGCAAACAAATATGGGGTTTGTGGAAAAGGCAGGTCATTATCTAGAGGATTTTTGTTACTTGAAGATGTCCCTAACCTTGAATGTATGCATAATAAACTGTGTCTGGTTAAGGACTCTCTTTGCTGAGCATTTATTCCTTGTTTGTAACGTGAGAACTACATGATTCTGGTTTAAATACAGCCATTTTGTTGTCTATTCTATTTACAAACACATGGCTGCTCATTGTTTTTAGTTGGGCCAGACTTGGAAAGGTGTATGTTTTGGGCCAAGGACATCAGGCACAACATTCTCGGTAAAAGTAGCTAGAGAATATTTTTGACATGATGCCTCTTTAAATCCTTATAGATTTTTAAGGTGAGATTTTGCAAATAGGCTATATTTATAAATAGATTATAAAAGATTAATGACTTTTTTTACCTAGTTGTTAACCAAATCTCATAGCATACCTCCTGACAGGTTACTTATACGATTTGTACTTTGCAGCTGTCTTTTTCTTCACCTCTTAAACATGTAGGACAGTTTACACTCATGCACACAGTTTACATCAAGTACACTGAACCATTAAACTCTGTAGTAATCTCTTCCAATTTGTATACAAAAATGGGACCATGATACATTTTGGATACACTGAACCCCCTGAAATTCACCTCAAATACCTCTATGGCAATAACAGAATTATGAACAACCACCTATATATAATTTCTAATAAAATATTATCTGATTTACAAAGATACTGTAGAGGGAGTTTTTACAAGGCAGGTAGTGATAGAACAGAGCGTAATGGCTTCAAACTGGAAGAGGGTAGGTTTAGATTATATATTGGGAAGAAATTCTTTACTATGAAGATGGAGAGAAACTGGAACATGTTGCCCAGAGAAGCTGTGGATGCCTCCTCTCTGGAAGTGTTCAAGGCCAGGTTGGATGAGGTTTTGAGCAACCTGGTCTAGTGGAAGATGTCTCTGCCCATGGCAGAGGGGTTGGAATTAGATGATCTTTAAGGTCCCTTCCAACCCTAACCATTCTATGATTCTGAATTAGAAACATTTTAAGTGACGATAATGCAAAAAAAAAAAAAAAAAAAACAAAAACCCCCAAAATACAAAAAAACAAAGAACTGCTCCCAAACACCATATAAATCAGGTCATAAAAATAAATTTTCTGCAAAATCCTCTCTAACTTTTCCATATGAGGAAATCATTGTTTAGTTAACCAGACAGCAATGCTGGAGCATAAAAAATGTAAATTGTGTAAGTACTACTTGGAACAATGTCTGTTGCCCCATTTTGAGCTGGGGAAGAGAAAGAATAGTCCAGTAGCTAGTTGGGCTTGAAAGATGACATCTTTTTCCCAGTATTGCACTTAAGGTAAATCACTTAGGCTGGGTTACATTTCATCTGATTCTGACATAATACTAAGAAGTCTAAGTTTGAGCTGATGACTTTGCACTGTCCTGGCAGGAGACGTAGAAATGGAGATGTTTCCAGAGGGTTTTATTCAGCGGATGAGCCTGGGGTGTCATCTAACTTTAGCTACTCAAATTAGGGCAGACAAACATTGTGCTTTGTTTCTCTGACTCATAGGATAATGGCACAGAGAGGCTGGGTGGTAAACATTTTTAGTACAGAGAGGTACTCAGGAAGCCTGTTGTTGGAAACTATATCAGTATCTCAAATGGATAGAGAGATAGATTTTGCCAGGACATTTCCAGGCAGAAGAGCACTCCCAAGGGTTCTGGGATTTGTTTTGGTTTATTTTTAGGGTCTATTTGTTCAAAGTATGAGTGAGGCTTTAATTGAGTGGGAACTTGGGAGAATAAAGCTCCTTTGGTAAAATAATTAACATTAATTACCATTGAGTAATTAATGTTGTTTTAATGTTAAGTGAGAGAAAAGAAATTTACTGCTCATGCCCTGATTATGAATTAACCCCTTTTGTGGGAACTTTAAAGAAACGCTCATGATTTCATTAAGAATTTAAGTCTGAAGCTGCTGAGCTACTGCCAACTAAATCACCTGAAAGTGGGGAAAATGAATCGGTAGCACTGATTTGTCTCTTCTTTATTATTCACATACCTGATCAATTTACAAAGTTTCTACCCCACACTCAAAGAAAGTTCTTCTTAGAATATGTGCTCTCACATTTATAACTGAAAGCAGACTGCAGCATTCACAAAAACTAGGATTTTTATGTTAGATATATATTAAATGGTAAGTATAGCATTTAACATTTCAGTTTGTATACACTTTTATATCACCCTTTTATTACCGTTTTTGATATCCCTGTGAAGATGTTCCAAGAAAAAAAACCTTTTCTTTCAGTTAGAATTCATTTTTCTTCTTGATTTGCATAGTAAGAGGTATAGTTACTTGTATTGAACATGAGTATTCATAGCAGCAGATTTCAATTTCACAAGGAAATTCCAAGTATCTATAAATAACCTTAATATGATATATTTTAAATTCTGAGAAGAACACTATCTAGTCTGGAGCACAGTTTAGTGTTTCTGGAAAAGAAATTGATAGAAATAAATTAAAAGTTAACTGAATTTTATTTAATTATCATGTCACTGAAGTTTTAAATGGTAGATGTCACTTGGAATAGATCCTATTCTCCAGATCCACAATCAAAATAATCAGTTAAACATGTTTACTTCAATGCTTTGTCTGCATATAGAAAATAGAAATTCTATCTCTCGTCTGCAATGTGCAGTTCCTGATTCTTATGTGTTAAAGGTGCTGTTTTCCATGGTGAAAATTAAGAGGAAGAAGAAAACATTTTCTGTATACCCAGCTATTTGAGCCTGCTCCAATGAGCAGGCTGGAACCAGCATTTTCACACAGATGCAGGTGGCAATAGTCAGATGGCTCCATAAGAGCTGCTGCTCAGTTTTGGGTGCAGTTCTGGTTGCACTCAGGTTGTGATTTTTCTGTACAACAGCACTGTCCTTTATCACCTATATAAATCCCAGGAGTAAGAAGGGATAAGTGGGAGAGGGGGGTGCACACTCAGGATTTCATGGGAATAGCAGCCATTTCTATACTATCTGTCTTAAAATGGAGACCAGTCGGGGTTTGCTCATCCTACAGAGAGATAATTTTCTGCTTGAGATCCTGCAAATTAATCGCCAAGTGTCTCAGCTACCCCAGGAGAGACAGTGGAAGGTGTATTGATAGTACCTGCAGATAGCCGGGAGAGATGAGCAGTTAATAGGATTCACCAAGTCACCTCCCTGATGGGGGAACGCACTTCTGGTCTTAACTTAAAAATCAAATTCATGTGTTGGAGAAGCTGTTCAACTTTTCAGGCTGAGTTTCAGCCCACACCCAGGTTTTCTAACCTTAACTGTATGATTTCTGCACAAAGCAGGGGGACTTGGTCAGGCCTTGTCCCTGTCACCGCAGTGCCCGTCCTTGGGATAGCCAGCGGAGATTGCCCTGCTAAGGCTCCTTCCTGACCTGGTCCTGGGGATGTAGTTTGGGAAGGGGTGTGAAAATTCCCTGTGGTGATGATACATGCTGTAAAAGATGGACTAAAATGAGTATTTGTTTCAGGGCTACCTAAGGAGTGTGCAATGCTGCACCCAGCTGTGCTGAAGGTTCCACTGGACTCTCTGCTGTTTGCTACCACAGCAGATGGGAGTCCTGCCTCTATTCCTCATCAGCCCCAGGGACATATCAGTTAAAAGCCAGGAAACTACTGTCTCATGAGACCTTACTCAGGAGGCTTGTAAAGCGAATGAAGGAGCAACTCCCATTTTAGCACAACGGTGCCTGTGAAATCTGCAGCCTCTTGAGAATCAGGGTAATTTTGCATAGCCTCTGCCCTGCTGGGTTGTGAAAGTAATTCCCCACATACATAAACCTGGTGCCACTGCAGACTCCAGCAGATTTCAGTGGAAGAGTCACTCGATTTGGAAAGATTTAGCAAACAATGGAAGGATCTGCATGCACAGGGCTGACAGCCAGACAGCAAGGTAAGATGCTAAGATCCGCAGGTTGTATTCAGCAGTGCAGTTCAGTAGAGAGCAACCTGGAGGAGTTCAGCAGACTGTGGAGTAAGGAGTTGTTGAGCATTTGGGTAAAGTATGTGCAGCTGGGCAGACAAGCCCATGTAGTAGTGACTTGGGTGAAAACATAAGTGTGCCACAGATTCCTTGTTTGCAAATTTTACTCAGAAAAATATATATGAAAGCAAGATCACTGACAACAATTCAAGCAGAATGAAACCTTTAAGAATTAAGAAATCTGGATTTTTTTTCTTGGATAACAAATAAGAGGCACTTCTCATCTTAATAATTTTATTAATGCCAATAAGATTGGGTGTCTGGGGCTGAGAGGGGCGATAGACACTAGATTGGATTAGATGAACATATAGAGAGAAATGCTGCAAATCAATTTTCCTTAATACATGGGCACATATACCAAGTGCTATAATATTGCCACCTGAAATGAGTGCCTGTAAGGCTTATCAAATACTTCAGTTATATGTGTATGAGGATGCCCAATGCGTCTGATGAAATAAAAAATGTTACAGGTTCTCATCTGTAAGTGAAAATGAAGTTAAGTCTTTCTCAGGTTTGAAAAGTTCAGTTCTATGAATTTTTCAGGTTGTCTTTTCCTTTTCAAACCATTCTGCACTGTCTGGGAAGTGGGAGTAAAAATGTTCACCATCTCACAGTTAAACTAGTTTACATGAGGTTAAGGTTGGTCTCGCAGGCCCAAGGGGCTCAGCTAATCACCCAGACGATGTAGTGGAAAGACATCCAAACTGTTAGAAGTTCACTTGTCACTGCTCTGTGGTGACACTAATGGGTACAATTATGTCTCGTTTGCAGCCGGGAAGGGGGGCAGCCATACCTGGCTCTGCTCTGTGTTTTGTACTGTGCCAGGCACAATGGGGTCCCCAGGCCAGGTTCTCCAAATCTCCTGCTAAGCCTTTCTTATCACTTCCAGCTGCCTTCCCTGCCTGCTCTCCTGGTTCTTCCCAGCTTCTGCTCCCGACTCTGAGGCTGTTGTTAGTCCCAGCTGGGGGACTCCACACCTCATGGGCCCCAGCCAGCGTGTTTCAATTACTAAAGCTAACAGCTGATTTATCACATTTCCCAATTATGATGTGCAAAGACATAACACAAAAAAACCCTCCAAACTCTGTAAAAGTTTTGCTTTTGCAGAAATAGTAATGGAAAGGGCAAAACTTGCCAAGAGGCAGGAAAAGGGATGTGGGAAGGAAGCTGACAAAAGAGGTGTGAGGCGATAGAGCAGGACTGTGCATCTAATCTGTCTGTGCAAGGCATCCAAATGCCACCACTTTGTGTCAGCCACTCCAGCAGCTGCTTTGGGGACATGTGTGTGGGAAGGAGGACATTTTAGACATCTTAGCCTATTTCCTGCATGGAAAATGAATAGACGTTGGAAATTTAAGATCAGGTCTCTGAAGAACCTTACTAGCTTCTTTCCTAATCACCCTCTTTTACACCCATCTGCTCCAGAGACCCCTTTGTATTTGGAACTTCCCTGACAATGGGCTAAGGATGGAGTTTCTCTAGGGAAACTCCAGACAGCTCCTGGTAGGTGTTACTGACTCCATGAAGTGAAGGGGACCACTGAGAGCACAAAACTACTTAAAGAGCAACTGAACACTGATGCTCTCATTGCAAGTCTAGTTCTCTATGCTGTAGACATCTATAGCTTCTTTCTATGAAGTATGACCTCTGAGCTGGGCACTTTCTCCAGTGATAACCCTTAATTTAAGAAGCATGCTGTCACAAAAGAGTGGAGTGAATAGTAAATTGCTTTAGGTATCCTCTCTTCCTAGAAGAGGTATTTTACTGTGAGAGAGATGTAAATCACGGCAGGGAAATTGGCCAACTAAGCTACCAGAGGGCTAGGTCCGGGGAAGAATTATAAGTCTCTTTATCACATGTCTTATGAAGATGCAACATTTGAGATGCAGCTACAAGGACGGTAAACTCATGTCCTGCACCCACAGCTACAATGAGGTGTTCCTCAGATCCCTTTTGGAGTGCGGGCTGTCCCTCAGGCTAGCTACCCCAGGATGTGCTAACCTCCTTGGAGGCTCCCTGCCTGCTTGGACAGAAGGTCAGGTCCCAAGGGCAGCTCCAAGGCAACATTTGTAAGACAGACCAGTTTCCCATGGATCCTGCAGCTTGCAGTGCCTCCAAACTTCTGCTCCCAGAGCCATGGAGCAAAAAGTGAAAAATTTGTTTTCTCTGTGTCTAAAGACATATTTATTACCTTTTTGTGATCTTGTGCAGAAGGAGATGACTTGCAAATATGTCCCTCTATGCTAGATTCAATTTCTTTATTTCCATGGCTTCTGCATTGTGTATTTGCCAAGTAATTCCAGGTTGTAATTCATTCAAAACAAAGGGGTTTGTGTGGTGTTTATTCTTTAATGATTGGACAGTGGATTAGAGCAGACTTTTGGCAGAAATCCTTCAAACTTGTTTACATTTCCATCTGTCTCTGCATCTTCTTGAGGTTTTTCAGGTTATTGTGCATGTACCTTATTTCATATTCCTAGGAGGACCAGGCATTTTAAAAATAGAAGTAAATTAGATATTTCAGGTTTTGAAATTTCACACTTAGGTATTCCTCAGTGTCTAACAGGCAGTTTTTTAGTTTCCTTAGAATTCTGAACACCTTTTTTTTCTTCTACAGCTAATTTATTATGCCCTCCTTGAGAAAACCAGATTGCTTGTTTTTCAGCCTTTAAATGCTTTGGTATAGCTTTTAGTCGTTGTCTTGCATTAATGCAGTGGATCTATAGTTAGGGAGACTAAGAAATATTTCACTTTCATGTGTTGTCTTCAACACTTTGAAAAATAGATCTTAGACTTGGTGTTTCATATTCATTTCCATTTTGCTTTTGAACACGTGTGGAAAAGTGGCATGGTAATTTAAGTTGTTTTGGCAGGGAATTTGCTAGTAGCCTTTACTCCTTGAAATGCATTTGGAAATGCTTTTTCATTGTTTGAAAAATCTCAAAGTGTCATTACAGCCATGTCAGTTATTATATATATATTGTAATGAAAGCTATGAATTGTTATTTTCCCTTGGATGTACATCTGTATATGTATAGTGGGTTGGGGAATTAACAGGCTTTCCTTCTAGAAGTTACCATTCTAATTGTTGATCTGAATTATGTTTATTGTGTAATAAATTTCTTTTTTTTTTTATGGTATGAAACCTCCTTTTGGTTTGTTCATACTGCCTTGCAGCAACTTGAATGTTTTAAATGTCACAGGAAGCAGTTCAAGGTATCTGTGATTTGATCACAGAGTAGCTTTACACTGTTTCTTTTGAGTATAATGGCAACCTAATCTCTGATAGAACTAAAGACATGCTGATGAACAAGATGGTTTTTGCTATTTGAAATTTGGATTTTAGAGATTTTTGTGTGTTGAAGTAACATGGCATTTGTGATCTTAGAAATGCGAATAATGTCATTTTTACATACTTCATCTGAAATAGTAGTGCTCTTTCAAACTACCTGTTTGTGAAACCCCAGTCTAGCTCTGCTAGCTCAAGAGGGGAGATCCAATTAGGACACCTCAGAAATCTAACTATTCAAATCAGGTCTATTTCAATGCCAACAGAAACAATTATCTGATGAGAGTCTTTGGTATGTATATCCAACATAAAATATGCACATATGCTGTATTTTGCTTTGTCCTTCCATATAAAGGTACATCACTTACAAGAGATACACACCAGACAGATCTGTACTGCAGTGACAGATACGACATATATATATGCTTATTCAGGCATTCTGTTGAAAAACAACATCTTCCCTATAATAAAGGAACCATATATAGACATATTTATTATCTTGCTATTATTCTCATTCCTGTTACGAGAATCTGATTTAGCATTAATTTGGGGTCGTTTCCCTGTCCTTATTGCTTCCGTCCTTCCAGGACTCAGTCTCCCTGACACCATTAGGTAGGACAAAGACAAACTTTGCACCTTTAATGAGTTACCTTCTATTTTAAATGAAAAATTGTTTTCCAAAATAGGTGGAAAGCTTAGTCTCTTTGATGCCAGCTCAGTATACCACTGAGTATCATCTTGGCTTATATCTTTGCTACTCTGTGGTGGGATTTCAACAATAAATTGTTCATTTTTGGCAGTTTTTGAACTTGTCACCCTCAGAGATGTTTGAAGGAGACTTTTGATTCAGAAAGTTTTATGTGTATTTTAGATGATGAAAGGCCAGAATTCTGCTTTTATGTTTCAGCAATAAATGTGAAATCGTCTGAACTTTTTTTTAAAATAGCAAATCTTATTAATTGTAGATGAAGGATTAAAGGAGATTTAAATAAGAGAAGCTAAAATGATTATGTTAGTGGTGGCCCTGGCCACATTCCTTATCTGTTTTAGGGTTTTTTTAAATATTCTATGACTGTCCCACAGCATTCTGTTCTCTGATAGCATCATTTCTGACCTCTTCCCAGGGGTTGTTTTACCAGCTCCTGACCATGGCATCCTGAATGTATCCATCAGGGAAATCATACAGAAAATGAATCTGCAGCTGGTTCCCTGGTTCATTGGTTCGATAATACAAACTAGGACATCTTTCTATTCAATACTTTAAAATGTGAATGCAGAATTCTTTGGTTTAAGAAAATAATGGTAAAGCATTTCAGTTGAATCATACATAGCCTTTTATATGTTTAAACAGTTACTGTTTTGAATTATGTGTACACAGGGTTTAAGCAAGCTGATAAATGGACATCCAGGGCAAAAGCTTTAGAAATAAAAAAGGGTATCCCTGGAGAAAACCAATCTTTCCTTTAAATCCACCCTCCTCTCCTTCCTTCCCCGATATCCCACTCTCTTTATTTAGGACAATTGTGGTATATTCCTTAGTGCATCTGCTACCCTTGTATGTTTTTTTAATATATTGAATCAATTCTGTGTATTGCATGTTATAACCTTAGGGGTGCACTATCAATCCTTCTGCAATCCTCCATTAAACAAACAAACAAACAGATTTTTTTAGGATATATAAATCTTGGCCTCTTAGGGGGGGAAATTTAGACTATGCATAGAAACTGCTGTCATAGGAAATTGAATGATCTCTTGGTTAAGCATTTTTTTTCCATGAATAAATGTTTGGGGTTTTTTTGTTTGAAAGGTCTACGAACAAGTGCTAGTTTGGTATGGTTCTGTGTTGATGGGAAGCCCTCTAGGGTGTAAAAACCTCTGCTTTGAAAGTACTTACTGGGTTTTTGAACAGCAGGAAGGAAAATGTCTAATGGATGAACATAGAGTAGATCATATTTTCAGGTGCCCAAGAACTATCACTATGGAGCATTTGTATGGCAGATTTGATCCAATTTCACATGAATGGAGTGACGGATGGTGTTTCAGAGAGCAGAACAGGGCTCCTGTAGTGAAAACTACTAACCACTTTAATTATATTTTCATGCGTGGCCTATTTTGTAGTGCAATTTTCCTGAAAGGCTTACAATTTGATTTCTCAGACTCAGGAGATTAGTTTGGTCAAGGTTTTCTTTGAAAACTAATGGACACCTGGCAAGCTTTCCACACACCCCCCCGCCCCATGTCTGAGCATATGTTGCAAATAAACCTTATAAATAAACCTTTCAAACTACTTTTAAATGTGATAATGAGTAAAAGGCCAGTCTTATCCAGCAGTGCTCAATATGAATAAGTGAACTACAAGACTGAGGAACTGGTTGTGATGAAGTCCCTGGCTATTGTTCATCTTAGTTCAGAAATTGTCTTTGCAATGCAGGACTGAAGTGAACAGGATTACTGTAAGCATACATATATATCTATCTGTCTGCAAAGCAATGATCTGGACTTTCTAGGTGGTTCCTGCTCTGACTAACAAGCTGGTGTGTCCCTGAGCAATAGCACAGTTAAGTGAGTTGAAGATCTGGATAGGATTTGGCTGTGAGGCGGAGAATAAATTCCAAGCCCACCTTTCTGACTATATAAATATTGGAGGAAAAACTGTTATGAACTCACTCTATTTACAGAATGCAGCTTCCTTTCAGTACAGTCCCTGTTAGTATTTGCTGTGAATTGGATAGTATAAAGAGATTATTTTGCAGCATAGTTTAATCTGTTTCTGAAACAAACTGTCATAAGGGAGCACAATGCAGAAGCTGTCCAGAGATCTAAAAAAGAAAGACATTTAGCCAACATGATTTTCCAAAAGGAAAACAAAATTGTGCCTTGAATCAGCAGTATATCATCATGAACAGACTCATTTTCATAATGTTCTTGAAACAAATCCACCATTTGAGATAAAAACATCATGTACAGAGATACTGTGGCAAATGCAATGCAACAAGCTACTTTGGTATAACCTGGATCCAGGAACCTGAGACATCACTAAATAACAATATTAACATATAAAATCATATTGCTGAGAGAAAGGAAAAAGAATTAAGTAGAGCAAGGGAGAGAACACGTTGCCAGCAGTGAATTAGAGTGAGATAGAAAATGGGTGAGACGGATGATATAGGAAAAAGTTTCTCACAGATGGTGGGAGCATGGAGGGAGAAGATGAATGCTCCTGAGAGTAGCAGGCATTTCAGAAAAGGGGAGATGGCAGTGCCAGCTTAGTGAAGGGAAGAAGAGCACAACAGCAGAAAACAATTCCACATTCTATTATATGCACATTCAAAAAATGACTCTGGTGTAATTTTGTAGCATGTCTGTGTGTTCATCAATGAAGACCCTGCTTTTAGTTTTGTAGGGGCAGCTGCTCAGGCTCTCAATAGTTATACCACATGAGGATTACCCACTCACAAAGAACTGCAAATGAAATAAATTTTTTTCTCATATTTTCAGGAATATAAAAATTCATGGAGAATGTGTTCATTTTAATGAGGTCACAAGTTTGCCCATGGGACTGCTCTGAGACTTATTTGGCAAGAAATAGTCTGTTTGGTGCAGGTCATTTTTTCTGCCTGACTTCTCATCTGCTATCAGTTCTGCTGCCAGATGGGACTTCATTACCTGCTTCCATACTGCTGGGCGAGGTGGCTTACCTTTTCTCTTGTTGTGGTTTAGGGCACCCAACATGTCTCTTCAGCTCCCGTCTAGTGGGGCAGCCCCTGTGTTTTCTGCTGCCAGCCTACGTAGAGTAGGGCAGAAGGACTTGACAAAGTTGCTTACGTGCAGGAGCAGTCTTCTCATGGCCTGTTGCAGTTTTCTCTGGCCAACTTACTTACCCTATCAGCATGAGAGCTTCTCCCTCCTAAGCAAATGGGCATATCCTAGACTTCTAGTCTTTAAGTGACTTGATTTAAGTCTGCTCAGGAGTCTGTATATGAAACCAAAAAGTGCCTTTTGGATGACTGATCCTGCCTTCAAGACAAAAAAAATTCATTTGTTCTTTCTTTGAAGAATCTGTTCTATTTTTCTCTGCTTCTTTCTTCTCAAGGATCATTGAGATCATATGATCATACAACAATGAACAATACATACAATGATCATACAACACAGACACAGTAAAAGTAGCTATCAGCAGAGATATCTGTCCTTCACAAAATTTCCAGAAATTCTAGAATGGATACAGTGACAAAAAAAAACCAAACAAAAAAACAATTCAAAGGAAGAGATGACCCCAAGGATGAAGAGAAGTCCTCACAACCAGTTTTCTTCATGTAAGAAAAATCTCACTAAAGAGAATTAAATATGTGTTAACTTCTGTAACTTGTCCGTTCTGTACATACAGTTAGTACAAGTGCACAAGGGATGTTGTGTAATCATGACTGGGAGGCTGGGAAGAAGGGTGATCACTCTGTTATAATGTGGCCCACACTGTGAGAAAATAATAATAAATGGATTGCTACATCTTCAACCCTTAATTTAATTTAATTTAATTGCACTTAATTAATATGATTTTTTAATCAAGAAGCAAAATCTAATGTATGATAATAACTCTGCTCTTCAGGAGAGCCTGTGAAAATCATGCATCTTATTTGTAGATGGTACCAAAAGCTGTTTAGCCTGGGGGATAGATGCCTTCTATTTCAAGGATATTGAGTTCAAACCCTGTGTAGTTTGTACTTTCATTAAAATTTCTATTAACTTTTTCCATTTGTATAGGACCTATAATTTAATCCTTTCTATTTTTTTTTTTTTCAAAGCAGAAATTGATTTATAAGCTAACTTATTTCTCATGTAAGAGAGATAAATTAACTGAGAGGTAAAGTAACTGTTCATCAACTTGTGACTACCTGTACGCCATTTTGGTAATTTATTTGTTTATTTCCAATATTCAGGTTTCTTTTAATACATAAACCATTCTTTAAAACACTCATAAAAGCTAAGATCTGATTCAGATGTTGCTCTGCTTTTTATCCCCTCATGCTAAAAAAGCTCTACATTTGTAAAAATAAATGTATAACAGGCTCCCATGAGGTTCCCCAATACCTAAACTAGAATGCAGTAATGCTGAACAAATAACTTCACACTCTGGCACAGGAAGCATTGTCAGTGAAAATGGTCTGTGAAACTTCTGTCTTTTTTCCTTGAACACAACGAAACAATAAACTTTCAGAATCCTAATAAAGTCTGTGGGATGTGTTCTGCGCTTGCTGCATTTGCTGACACCAAACTGTGAATTTTCATTACCATGGGGCAAATGCCAAGTCCACATTTGTGAAGTTCTTTTCTGGCTATGTAGATGAACATCCTGGTGGGGACAATTTGGCCTACAGCACCCACATCATGCTTTAGATTTCTGTTCCATATGGCCCAGTTGCCTGGAGCTAAAATATCAACATAGAGTTATAGTATGTCTTGTCCAGATGACAAGGGTGTTATTAACATGCTAGAAGAATAATGATAACTAAGTACTCAGTGCTGAGACAGTTGTTCTCATATACTATGCATAACGTTTTATTATTGTTGATATTTAAAAATGCACCTTTCAGACTCAATTCTGATTCTATCTGTCATATTGTTATTTTTCAAGGTCTCTTTTTCCTACACTGATGTACTATTCTCCAGTCTGAAAAGTAATTGCAAGTCCTTGAGGCTCATAAGGGATCTGAATCCTTTGCTGACTAATGATGTGATTTAAATAAATGCTTATCATTAAGCAGGTATGTATAAGCTATGTTACACTGGAACCTCAATGTGCTCTAAGTGGAATTTGGTACTATAAAGCACAAAGATATTTTTCACAGCAGGATCCTTCTTGGAAAGGTCTCACATGAAGAAGAAGAAATGAGTAAGAACAAGAAACTGACCTTTCAGAACTACTTTTTTCAGAATTACTTTTTTCAGAACTACCTCTGTCCTTTCACTCCTCTCATCTTGAAAAGAAGTGACACAATTAACATTTTATTGCATGGTGACATGGCTAAACCCATCTTGTTTTCTCTGGATGTGGCACACCAAATGAGGTATGTGCCTCAGAGTACAGGTATGTCTGAGGACCTGAACAGTCAGGGTGACCTTTGGCCACTCACTACCCCTTCAGGTTAGAGTTCCTTTCTCTGAGTAATTGCAGCAATATTTTGTGGTTTGTGCTCCCTGTTCATAGGGTGCTGGGCGGTTGTTGTTATTATTATTATTATTATTATTATTATTATTATTATTATTATTATTATTATTCAGCTTTCCACTACCCCACCCCGCCTTCCTGTTACCTCTCAATTTCCAGAACTGTCAGCATCAATTTTGGCTGGTCTGTGAGGAGAGCACCACTGTATGCCTGGCATCAGGTGAAGCAAAATGCAAGAAAATGTTCTTCTCTACAGCTTTGGTGAAAAATGCCCCTTATTGTTCTAAACACAGGAGCAAGCCAGCAGAGTTGGGGGAAACACCCTGATAAAGAAGTGCTCTTGGGTGTCAGACTGTGGGAAGTCAAGAGGTCTGGGACCATAATTTCCCATGTCAAACAGATCTGACCAGAAAGCAATGTCCCTTAGTAACTTACAGCCTCTTTCTATCATCTCACTGTACCTTTTTGTTTTCTTTCAGATGCCTGGCTCTAAGATATTTAAAATTACCTAAATGTCTCACCATACTCTGCTACTATGGCACCAGCCACCACAGTTGTCAGACCCTGAGCCATCAGGTGGAGTCATGAGGCTATAATCGGTTTCATCAGAGCATGGATCTCAGGTGAGATTTCTGCATCGGGACACTGAACTGGTGGTGATGTTTTCAGATAACTGCTGGGCATGCTTAATTTTTACATTTCTTTTCATACCAAGTTGCCTGAGCTAACCTGAAGATCCACAACCTTGAGTAATTTCTGACTGTGCTTGGTCCTCAGGGAAGTTACTGTCGCAATTCCACAGTGGCTTCTTTTAGCTTGTCTTGCACTTAGTCTTAAAAGCTCTTGGTCATGCTGCTGTGACCTATAGCTGAAGGAGACTGTGGGTCGGGCATTGACTATATGATTTGTATTAAACCATATCCTTCCCAGTACTTTAAATGCACCCCAAAGATTCTCTAAGCTAATGGCACCTTGATCGTAGTTTCCTCCAGAAACAAGGTTTCTGTGGTGCTATGTACATGTTTCTGTGTCTAATGACTTGTGAACCAGTTGGTCAATGTCAGTCAGATCTGCCATAGAGGCACAGGGATCAGAGATCACTTTCACAGACAGATTCACACTTTCCTGCCCATACATGGTACAGCCTGACCTGTGATCCTCATACAAGAACAGGAATTCACCTTTTCTCCTGCTGTACAGATTTAATTTCTGATCCCAGGTGTTGCCCTGGTGCATGGGCAGAGATCATCAAGAGCTTCTGTGTTATATACGCCAGACAAGAAAAAAAAAAATCTTAAAATTCTTCAAGTTTTATGCAAATAGAAGGAGTAGGACAGGATCGAGATTTCTGGAGCGGCTCACACTGTAGGGAAGGCTGTGGCATGAGCCCACCCTGTGCTAGACTTCAGCAAATCTGTGTAAGTGAGACTTAGACACATGTCCTCACAGCACACCATGCACACCATGCACACTTGACTCTCCCAGCTGCAGGGAAACCTTCACTGGAAACTTGTGCTTTGCTGGCCACCAGGCAGGCCAAGCAGAAGACACCAATAGTGGAAACTCATCTTCATTAGTTCTGCTGTTCACAAATATCTGTCTGAAGGAGTAAAATCACAACATTTATTTCCTTCCTTCCTTCTTCCAACTCATATGGTTATCTTTGCACTGTGCTAGCCCTAAGCCTCAGTGTATGCAATATTTTGTTAGAGACTATAACTGCTTTAGAGGCTGAAAGTCAAAAGCTCTTGAGATTTAACCTCAAGCAATGTTTTCCTAGGAAAGAGGAAACTTTCAAATGGGCTGAGTGAAGATCAGAATTAGATATTAGAAGTTAAATATATTGAATTATTATACACAAAAAATCATTCTAGTAACTTCTATAAGTTTTCCCTCAGGGATTATAAAGTAGCATTTGGAGTATTAAAACATCTCTTGCTTTATAAATAAGTAGGTGGGAAAACCATGTATTTAAAAAGCAATGATTCAAAAGATTTTTTCAAACAGGTAATCTATGAAATATGTGGTGTATATAAAAAATATATTACTAAAGAATGATGTGTCAGTCTAGAGACTGGGAATGCAAACCAGGGGTTCCTTAACTGGAGATAGAGATTAAAAAGGTAGGGTCAGAAGAAAGCCCAAGGTGAATTGTGGATATTCAGGCTAAATTAGACTTTGTGCCCTGTCAGAAAGCTACTGGGCAGCCATTTCCCCTGAGCAAGTTAAAAACAACAGGTTCCTCCTCTTGAAATACAGAAAGTTCCCAGTTTGATATTGCTGACAAAAAAACAAACCAAACCAAAACAAAAACCAACCAACCAAACAAAAAACCCAATAAAACAGGTATCTGCATTTTAAGTTGAGTACCCAGACAAATCCCATGAACAGAAGCTCATGAGAAAGTAAATAGTTTTGTCTGCAAAGTCTGACATGTGCAGAAAACGGAGCATGGGCTCACAGACTGAAGACTGAGGATGCTGAGGATGCTGTTTAAAAAGTAAGTTTCTCATACTTGCAGGGTGGTTGCCTGAGGCTCATGTCCCTGGTAAGAATGGGTCTTGTGGCCGGGTCACCTTCCTTCCAATTCAGCCAGGGAACAGTGCTGGCTGGTGTTTTCAGCCCCAGCTGTGTCTGGGGGTAGAGGTATAGGGACATCCTTTGCTCAGCCAGAACATGTGGAGATCAACAAAAGAATAAACTTCCATTTCATTAAAAGCAAAAGTAGTTCCACTAAAAGGGCAATACACAGAAGGAGGAAGAATTACTATGGTTCAAATTCAAACAACTTTATGGAGTCTTTTACTTTACTGCTATGGCTTCATCTCTGTAACATTAACATTCTTTTAATATCCAATTTATATATTTGTAAAAGATGTGTGTGTATATGCACACACGCAAGCTTGTTAATACGTATGTATTTCTATAGTAATTTTAAACCATTTTCACACTGATAGATGTGCATAAGTATAGAGAAAGTATCAATAAATCAAGGAGAAATAGTGTTGATAACAAGCAAGATCACCCCAGGGTAGAAAATGAGAAAGGGCGCTGCAATAGTTTAAAGACAAAGAATAAACATGGAAGATTTTTTCAAATTTCTTTGGGATAAGTCACATATGAACATAATTAAAAGAAGGAAAGAACAAGATGGAAAGGAAAGTGTGGAATGAATAGGACGTAATCAAAGAATATAGAGGTTATTCATTAGAAGATTTGCTAGCTAAAGTTTGTAATGAAATATAACCAGATTGCCAGTGAGGCAAGATTAAGTATGTATCAAAATCTAATCCTGATGTTCATCAGTGCCTATTATGTACAGGCCACAGGCTGATGATCCCTGGCACTCAGACTTTCTTTACCTTGCTTATAGATTTTCAGTCCTACCCCTCTCCTCCTTTCAGCACTGCTCTGGGTTCTTCAGACACATGCAGTGGCTTTAGTTTCAGTCCTTTGGCTTGAAGTCGCTCTTATTCTTGTTTGGATGTGGGGTCAGCAAGACTGTATTCTGCTATTTCCTATCATATGCCTCTATCTCTTGAAATACAGGAAACGGGGGGGGCGGGGTGTGCAAATCATATATGGCAAAAGGAATAAAAAAGTCGCAAAGTCCAGCATTGAAAAGTCAGTCAATGTCAGACCGAATTTCTCAGGGCATCCTTAATTTTGCCTGCTGGTGAATATGCATTATGATACAGTTTTAATTACAAGGTTGCATACTATTACTTTTCCCCAGGACACCTGCTTCAGAGGGCACAGGATGGATGGTGCTCACTTAATGAGCAGCTATTCAATATGTTCTTTTATCCTCATTGCTTGTCGTTTGGCCCTGGGCCTTATTTACTGCACACTGCTCAGGCATGGCTCTAAAGATAGAATTATTCATTTCCTACTCGACTGTTCTGCTCACTCTATCTGAAAGTATTGCAGACTTTAATGAATCCTTATAATATCCTAGGAAGAGCAGGGTCAGCTGATCCCCTTCTATAGGTAGAGACCTGCAACATTTCCATTTATCCTTGGTTTTAACATTCATTTGAATTGCTTTCTCCTCCCTCCTTTCAAAAGAAACCTTTTTTTCAAGACGGGCAAAAGTGTCTTCTCCCCACATCTTATTTGCTGAATGTTGTGGCTGAAAATTTCAAAGAACAGTGCAATTTGAGGTAGTAATTCCACACAGAAAACTTTGGTCCCTTTGACAGAGCAATAAGGTCTGTGAAAACACAGTGCTCTCTCTGCAAGACACAAGACTGGAAGGTGTCACTCTCAGGTACAGTTTCTGTGACTAGCTTCTCCTGTAATATTTATATAAGTGGGAATTTACGTGCATATGCACAAGACATATGGGACATACACACCTCCATGAATAGAGATACACATAAAAAGTCCTTTATACAGAGAAACAAAGAGAGCACATACAGAAACAAGGCTGAACCCTTCCCTGGGCTTCACCTCAACTTTGCCAAGTCACTCCAGCTGAGAAGCTGGTCAATGACTTCATGCCTGCTTCCTTAATGATATAATGAACAGATTAGTTTAAAAAATCTAAACCTTATAAATTATTCTTATTTTAAACCCTGGACTCTTTTTCTGTATACTCTAAAGCCTTCTGTAGCATGACTCTTTCTAGAAATACGTAGTTTTAAACCATGTGTTTCTAAAAAGAAAAGGAAACTGGGTACAAATATTAGATCTTCCCTTTCCTTTCTTAACATCTTCTGTTTACCACATAAAAGCAATGAGTTAAAATAAAGACCTGGTGATTCTGTCCTGGGCCAGTGAAATCCATTATCTAATATCATTTGGTGTATTTTTTGGCTTAAGAATGTGCCAGTTTGCAGGTGCTTCAGAGAGATTAGCCTCTGTTTAGGAATCACTGAGAGGAAATGGTAGAAATGATAGCAGAAAGAATCTCTTTGGTGTGCAGCCGGAAGGTAAATAGAACACTGACAAATTTCTTAAGCATTGATCTATTCTTTTATATACATACATACATACATATATATATATATACATACATATATATATATATATATAAAAATCAGTACAGGCCAGTTG
>NW_010341008.1:26899-59404 GCF_000700745.2 Antrostomus carolinensis
GCTAGACAATTACTGACATGCATGATGAGAACCACTGAACCTGCAGAACCAGGTGACTAGCTTTTTTAATAAACAGGTAGAGAGACATGAGCTTCAAAGCCAACTTCTCTTTGCAATTTTTCCATTTATTTTTTTTTTCCTTTTGGCTTGTCAAAGCCTTCAAGCACTTTGAATGCCCTGATGCATTCATCATCCCAGTCTGTGAATCTATGCCTTTAAATAGAACATTCTCATTGATGGTTTTCTGTACTTTGTTCTCTGTATAAAGCTATATTATTCTTCTAGACAATATGAATCTACTTAGTAGGAGAGGAGGATCCACTAGGTTATGGAATAGTGTCTGTAGCTAAACTTTTTCACTGTTCATGGATGCCCGTATCTGCTGTTGCAATTTTGAATATCTCAGAGTTCAGATGTGCATTCAGATGTTCCTCAGTTTTTGGGTCAGAGCATATGAGTTTTGGAAATTAATATTTGTTTGAAAGTCACAAAAGGATTCCTGGAGAGAGGACCCCAAAACAGCCCTACCCTCTGTGGCCTTTGTGCAAGGATTTTGTAGTCACTTTGGTTTTCCAGTGGAGGACCTCTCAGCTTCTCTTTTGGCACTGAGGATATGATGACATTTTTTTAGCTTTGGCAACTAATGAATACTGTCTTCTGAAATGTCATAAGATCAGGGAGATAACTTTGGGTGAACAAGATTAATCAGAACTGTGTTGTTTTTCCTTTTTCTGGTTCATGGCATATTCTCATTTAGTTCACAGTTTACAGTGCAAGATAAATGGGCAAAATACAATTACAGGAGACTGAATTTTCTTTCTTCTCTTGCCTGATATTTGTTGTGTGTACATTCTATTTCTATCTTTCCTGCTTTTAGGCTTAAAGAGAAATTGAATCTTTCCTGAGGGACTGATGGGAGAAGAAAAATATGTTCTCCTTAAAACAAATGTATACTCTAAGACTTTATTTAAAATTTCTTAGACTATAATAACAATTAAAAATGAACCATAGAATATGTGTAATTTGATTTTCAGGTGGTTCAAACTTTCAGTTGGAACAAGAATTTCAGATGTGTTCCATCTTCTGTTTCATCCCATTCCATACAAATCTTTCTTTGACTGTCTGCTGAATTTCTTTTCAGATATTTTTGGCTTTTGTTTTTCCTGTTTTCCTTTCTTTTTCCCTTGGAATCCTAACAGACTAATTTTTAAATTATGAGTTCTCTAATCCAGTTAGAAAACAGCCTCAGTTTGGACAGTGATATAATTTGCACTGATTCATCACCATTAAATATAATACAGAGTATCACTGTGGTGAAGAAAACGGATTTTGCTCCACAAGAATTCCCGGCATTTCGTTGTCCTTCACTGGACAGTAAAGGAAACTTTCCAGCACTTAGTCAGTTCAAATATGAAGGAAATGGCAAAATAGAGGAATGATTGACAGGAACCTGGAAATTAAAAGGCAGACTCATTGGGCAGGTACTTCACTGCTCTGCTCTTCCTATGACAAGTCTTAGCAAGTGCCTCCAAAGCAATAGCTTATTTTTAACATCGATCACCTTCTTCAACTTATATCACTGTTTGAATCTTGAATATACTTATTCCAGACTTTGCCATGAGAGTTTCAGCAGACTCCATTTGCAAGGAACTCAATCTGTTTTCTGTAATTAATACAATTCTGATACCAGCTATGGCTGATTTTTATTTGAAAGGGAAATACATAAATCCATCATAATACTTCTTTTTCACCTAAGCAATGAGAAAAAGGCAGACTCTGAGAAGGAAGGGAAAAACCCTTGTCATTGTACCTCCTCTCTGGGGATGCTCCAACCAACAAGATTCAAAAGGTACTCTGAAAAATCCAGCAAGTTCAACATCAATTATTTTCCTGTGGTGTTTTCCTCATCCTGGTGACTGGTGGCACACAATATTGTGCCAGAGAGTCATCAGTCTGGCAGCTGGAGTGTTTTTGTTTTGTTTTGTTTTGCTTTGCTTTGCTTTTCTAACACTGATCCAGTAAATATTTGCTGGGCCATTTGCACCATCTGCCATGCAAATGTTAGTCCAAGGAAGAATGGCAGACATAAGCGAATATCTATGTTAAAGCACCATTTAAAGTCAAAATGCTGGCCAGTGGCAGGAAACTATGCGAACAGAGGCTGAGCAAGAAATACGTAGGAGAAAAGGACACAGCCTCTGCAACTTTTTAGGGAATCATCTGCTTCCCAACACCTCTGACCAAAAGTGAGGACCATGCATTTACATGCTCTGCTTTCCCCAAGACAATATGAAGACGGAAAACCAAAGACCTACATGTGAGTGGCTTGGCACCATGAGAGGACTAACTGGTTTGGCTCAATTAGAAAACAAAATGAGCTTTCGTCCAATATCTGCAACTAAAAATAAAAATTTATGCTGCTTAAAACCACTTTGATTGCTGTTTGTTGCTCTGTGTGCTCAGGGTTTGTCTGAGTCAGAAGCTGGGGGAGGTGTGATTTACAGCCAAGTAGGGATCATCCTGAGATATAGCAGTGTTATAAACAAAACACCATGAGATGCACTGATGCAATGAAATGCCTGTGTTGCCTCAGGCCAAAGAGGAGAACTTGTGCTAGTCTTATGATAAGTACCTGGGTTTTGGTCCCCTCCTCAATTGCATGAGTCAGCTTGGCATTTAATAGATTATAAACTCACCATGTTTCTGAATGCTTTTCCTTTTAATGGAACTAGCTTCCTTTTCAGTTTCTTTGATACCCACTAGATCCCTTCAGATGAACTTTCAAAAAAAAAAAAAAAAAAAAAAAGAGAGAGAAGAAAATACACCTGTGGTACAGAGAAAAGACCATTATATCGATTTTGAGATGGTGCATACCTCACCACAGGTCAAGTCGGTTTACAGTAAAACACAAGAATATGTGTAACGCAAAAGGAAACAATAAAAGGTGATTTCCTGGGCATCAGCCACTCACTGTTATTGTTGCTGCAGCCATACAAAACCCTGTATACTCCTGATGCTTGACCTTCAATCACTGTAATAATGACATGTGGCTATAAAAGCACCAAATTTCACTTTCTTCCATTGTACTACTCTCCACTGGCATTTGTGACAGGAATGACTACTGTCAGAGAAAATGAGGTGTCAAGATGCTCGGACAAAGCCTCACAGACATCCATAGTGTTAGGAAATCACATAAAGAAATGAACAATGTCATGAACAGTGTATATTAATGGAAGAATGATTGTTTCAAGAGGGGGAAAGAGAAACAATCCTTGAAACAGAAAATGTCTTTATCCTTTGTCAAAGTAATGAAGTGTTGTTCTACTTATTAATGACTCCTGCTTATGTATTTCCAGCAAGTATTTGATGCACTTTTGCAACCTGGTAGTATTTCTGGTAATTTCTCTGCACTGTGGTGAAACCAAAATGATACCTTTGTGCAACAAAATGCAAAGTAGCAACCTTCTAGATCAGCTCAACTCATGGTGGGAGTTCACAGAAGAAGGGATACCAATCAGCTGCATCTTTTGATGTTTCAATGGAAAGTAAAACGAAAACCAAATAGCCCTTCCTATTGGAAGAAAGCAAAACAAATCAGAGTTTGGAAAGCCAGGGTTATATGAACTTACTTATTTACTTTGATGGTATAAACAATAAAATTATTTTCCATGTGCTTCATTGCATTGGGTTGATATTTCTCCTTTTATATGTGCATAGCAGTGAGAGAGGTTTTTAATTTTTTCTTTCCCATTCATTTTCTGAGTTAATTCACTGACTCTTTCAAATCTGAAAAATACCAATTATATTGTCAGAAGGGAAATCAGGATGGCATTTCTTGCTTCCAGACTTATTTTGCTGCCGTGTAGGTTATGCTTGCCTCTGTTGGAATGGGGAGCATCATATACTGTATCAGTGATGGAGTTGCTGTTATGGATTTGCAAAAAGACAGTGACGCGAGTGAATCTGAAACTTTCATCTTTTTATTGTTTGGTGAAACAAAAAGTAATTTTTACCTCAGTTCTATGTGTCATTCACATGTGTTCAGCATTCTCTGCAGCACCATCTATCTGCCACCTTCATCCAACGTGAGGACTGGGAAGCCCACCTCTAGCAAAAGGAAAGCATACATTAAAAATAATGAACACTAGTTTTACAGCATTCCAGAGCAATTTTTTTCGCTGATGTATACGTGCAGGCTTATTTGTTTCAATTTATTTTTTTCTGTTTTTTAACTTCCATAATAGTTATACCAGCTATCAATTATTAATTGATTTGTCACAGATGTATTAATTAATCATGGACTTCAATGAAGGTCAGTGCCCAGCTGTTTACAATTTTAATTCCAGATGATGCTTTTTACTACCTTGATGTAGTGGGGTCCCACTATATTCAATTCTTTGTGTCTTGCCATGAAATACATGCATCTTCCTTTCCTTTCAAACTGATTGACAGTCACTTCCAGGCAGGAGACAGCAGCTGCAGCAAACTCACATTTTTGTCTTCCTTGTTTGCCCCAAGTGAGATGAAACTATATAAAAGGAGTTTATTCTCTGAGATCACTAACGCTGAGACTCGGGGCACTGTTCTCCCATGTGCCACAGGACAGCTATAGATAAGCCCTACGGTTTTAAGAGACAAAACTTCACATCCTTTTCTGAAAGGGATTTAAAGTTTTGGAAAGGTGAAATATATTTCTGAAAGTACCTGTGTAATGATCAGATCAAGGAAGATGACTTTCATAAAGGGCATATTGTTATGTTACAATTTGCAGTGTCGTTGCTGCTGGGACACTATAGATATATACAGTTCTTTAAAGGCTCTGCATAGTTTAGCTGCTCATATATATTGTATTTCTCAGAGCAATTGCCTGTTGCCTGGGGGAGAGTAGAAATTTACTATATTAAGCAATAAATATAATGTGTAATTGTGTTTAAATGTAAACTCATATTTTCATGGGGTTTGGGGGGGGGGTTTGTTGGGGTTTTTTTGTTTTTTTTTTTAGTGGGACACCCTGACAGTAATTACAAATAATAGCTGGACATCAGGAGTGACTTCATGAAATGCTAAGGCATCCCTTGACATTCAAAATCTGATGGTTTGTAGTGCCTGCACATGTCTGTTTTTCATTTCCTCATTTTTTCTGGTTATCTAAGCTGGGCATGAACTAAACACAGTATCAACTGCAGATGCACACAAGGTGCTATTCTATCAGAGCATTTTTCCTTGTCGAAGAGAGATCTATGGCAGGAAAGACAACACTGCAAGGCTCAGCTAGTGTGTTTGGCATTTGTTCTGTGCCTGTGTCACTTATGCATGCTTGTTTTGCCTTTCAGACAGGTGGTTCTCAGCTCAGCTTTGTTTAGGCCCAATTCCAACATTTATATTTTCCAGGTAGGTTCTCACTTTCTGCAGTACTCATCTTGGGGTTGGAGAAAGGTCGCTTACACTACCCTTATTAACAATGAGAATAGCTGAGGATGCAGCAAGGTTTCCTATGTTTCAAGAGCAAATGCTATCCATCAGCATGATGGAGTTTCTAGAGGTGTGCACACTTGTCTTCTCAGGTCAGGTGATGTGGCATAGTGATCTCTTGCAAACAGTGTAGACCTTTGGCTCAGTGCCAATCTTGGACTTTTCTGAGAGCTGTACTGTCAACTTGGAAGGCAGACAGAGAAAATTGCAGGACTTCTGCCTCCATTCCCCAGAGGGGAAACTCAAGGACTGGGGTTGACGTGCCAGAATCTGATGGAGCTTTCTAGATGACATGCTAACATGAAGGAAGAGGTCATTAGTATGAAGCCTTCAGGAAGTTAACTGAGTTAGGTTATACAGTAGTATTTATCAGATTATTTTGTTTCCTGATACCAATCAAGCATAATTAATTGTACATAAATATTGTAATTATGTGAGAAGATAAGGACACATGAATTGCAACTAGCTGAAAACTTATTTCTGAAATATTTCTTCAGAAATAAGGTTTTTTCCTAGGTGTTTTTTTTTTTTTTTCCTTGAAAATAAATTTTCATTCATGTCTGAGAAGGTGAGGGAAGGTGACTAAAAATTTTCTTGACATTTTTTCTTTTATTAGGCCTTTTTGCCTCGATTGAATCTAGTCAGTGAGCAAGCCACAGGTGATTTGGAGGCTGACTGTATGGAAAGGGATGTTGTTGCTGGGAGGAAGTGTTTCTGAAACAGGGGACGAGACTCTCATGTAAGTACAACTACTCGCATCCTGGTGTCTTTGAAGATCTGAGCTTCAGTCCATTGCATATTGCAACCTGCAAGGCAGATCATTTAGCAACTGATAGAATTTGTTAGAGTAGAACAATGATTACGTTTGTATTGGCAGCTGTCCAGCAGCAAATATTTCAGTTTTATGCTAAGTACGATCAAGCCAAACAGGAAGTGATAATAAACCCCAGTCAATATTTTTCTGGCAAAAGTAAAGTATTCAGTGAGCAAAAGGTGGCCACTTTTCAGAGAAACTTCTTGTAATGTATTATTGATGCAAAGATGATCAGATAAAAACTGGAACTTGGCAAGCTGTCAAAAACATGGAGTGAATAAAAAATTTATAAAACAGTATTGAGTTATAACAATCCTATTATATATCCCAGCAATCATTTTTGCTGAAGCACGCTCCTTAGATTATTTTACCGTTGAGACATTAGGATACAAGGATTTAAAGCTTTGAAGCTTCCCTCTGTCTCTCTCTCATTTGCTCTTTTTTCTTCTGGAATAGCATAAAATTAAAAAAGAAATTTACACAGTAAATTATTTAGCTTCAGTTCACATTTGGATTGAATAAGAACAATAGAGTTTAAAATAATGGCAGTATTTTTCCTTTATGGATTATATTTTGCTGACTTACATGAAAAATTACTGCTATTACATTCAAGCAGAATGAATTGCTTTATGAAATCTGTAAACTTAATTTGTGCATGCACTCAACCACTAGCTGCAGACATGACGCTTTCAGGAAAAAAAAAACAACCTAAAACTTGGTGAAATGCTTCTCAGTCTATGGATTTTCTCTGCTTGTGAATGTTTTAAATTTTTATTATCTATGTCACTCTTATATATGAGATCCATTCTTCCCAAATGCTGGGCAGTGACATTAGGTGAATACATTCTGAAATGGGCACCTATAACCATCCATATCTCTGAGTGCCTGTCCCTTTTTGTACAGGGATTTTTAAAGTGCCTGTATCACTCTTGTATTTAAGCTTCATTTTTCTTGCAGATAGCTTGAAGCGAAGGATGTCTTGAAATATCAGTTCTTCTGCTAGATTTCAGCTTGGTCTGTCTCACTTAGGACTAAGTAATTTTTGTTCTCTAAGAGTAACGCTAGCCCTAGTTTGTTAGTTTAAAGAAATGTAGTTCTGAAATAAGGATAAAACACCACTTTCTTTCTTAATACAGGTTTCTCAGAGCAGAACATGAGTTTACCAAGTCCTGTCAGTCCTCGATACTGCAATACAACTGCCATAAAGTATAGAAGGGGGAAGGTGTTACCTCTGCTTTCCTCTGCTGGGTTTTTGCCAGATTGTCATCTCTTTCAATTTGTATTCATATATTAATTTTTCTAAATTATAGGTAGTTGCATCGTAATAATTGTCTTTCAGCATAGGGCGCCAGGTGTTTAGAAGGCACCTGGAAGGCAGCAGTTCTCCCACGGCTAAGTCACACCATCATGGGTGAGTGCAGGCAGGCACGGGCAAGGTTTGTCTGTGGGGTGCAACATGGTTCCTGTACAAAATGCAGGAAGACACGTTGGCATGACACCAAGACTGAATTGATGTCCCAGCTATCCTAGCTGACTCGCCAGCCACCTTCAGTGCCACATTAGCCATGGGCTCCCAGTGTCCTGCTCTGGGTTAAAGCAGACCCTGCAGGCTCGTACTGCAAGCGGAGCTCACCAAGCATTTGCCTGTCCCCCATTGTGCTGGCCATCTTGTGTTCTCATTTTAGGTACACACGGAAAATGGAGACTCTTTGTAGGTATTTGAATAATTTATAATCTTGAAATGGAATAGATTAAGCTTTTCTTCACTTACCAGTTCACCTAAAATCTGAATGCCAGAGCAGTTTTCATCTGCTCACAGACATAATGTAATGAAACCACAGTTGATACCATGACCCAAGAGTTGTTATTTTTAACTTGACATTTCTTCCACGTCACTGCAGATGTTTTGAGGAATGGGAAATACATGAAATTACTGGGTTCTTTTGAACTAACAGTCTATTGTCAGGTTTATCATGTTATTGTGGTAACAGCAATTGCCTTAAGTGATTTTTAATGGATAACAGTACACATCAAGTTATGATCTTGTCAGATGTGAAAACTAACCGGGGTTAAGATTCATTAATATCTGAATAGAAAGCTAAAGAAAATCCTGAAGGCTAAAGAAAGAAAACTGAGAGAACAAGAGGCTATTAGGAAAAGAAAATAACAACAGGAAAACTTATTATAGTTAATTAAAATTAATTGACCATAGTGTTTTCAAAAAAATTTAATGTGATTGCAGCTGCTTATGCAAAATACAGATGATTACTTTGCAATTAAGAAGAACAGAAATTTTATAAACACAGTCACAATTACTTTATTTACATATATATGGGGGAGATATACAGGTATACACATATATATGATATGATCGGCGTCATATTCTCCAGTCTGACATTTGCCAGGTGAAGGTGTCACACTGCAATTCTAAGCATACACATCATGAAGAGCCAAGTTCTGCTGTTCTGACATCATATAGGATGCAATATGTAACCAGTAGATTAATAACCAGTAATATAAACTTAGGTTGTGATATAGTCAAAAGCCAGTTGGTTTCTGGATCCCATTATGCTATACTCTGGCAAGCATAAAAAAGAAACTATCCCTCACTTTTCCAGTCAGAGGCAACGGGGTTGGAGATGAACAGATCGTACAAAGAAACAAGAAGAGTTAACTTCTACTAATTTCCATGAATTACAATTTTGCTCCTTTTTAACTAGGATTAATAAGGGCAAGAAAATAAAGGCAGCCATAAAGGAGAACAGAAATAGTCACAGGGCATGACATCCAGTTTATGACATCTAAATTTAGGTGGCTACATGCGTCTCTTCAGCTGCTCTGCATGTCTAAGTTCCTGCTGTGTTCAGTGGAGATTTAGCTGAGACAGGGGAATCAAAAGAGCCATTCAGCTCACACACCTACTTGTTTATCAGCCAAATTGCTCCCAGAGACAGTGCTATGGGCATAGAAAGGAAGCTACTCCTGCATTGGAAAGGACTTGCAGTAAACCATTATACTGAGTGTGGCAATTGCCTTCCTGCCTGAATGCATTTGTTCATAAGATTCAAAATGCCCTTTATTTCTCTTAGTTGAGGCAATATTTGTGTGAGGGAATATCTACGGCATGTCTGCAATGTCACAGAGGCTTTCCTCTCATCCTATGAGATTAAAGAGATCCAGCTGAGTCATACGAATTTTCCCCAAGCCCTCCACAGCACAGGTGTGAAGTTCTGGTTTAGATGTAACTGTTCATTTTTATTTATTTGACCTTTATTTTGTCTTGTTTGGACTGCTCACCTAAATGACACTCCACACATGTAATCTTAAACAGGCTTTTTTTAATTTGGGCTTTCAAAAACACTGCTCTCGGCATTGGAACTCAGCACCCATACAGAGCAAGTGAGCAGGAAGCAATCTCCTGGAGTAATTTTAAGAGCCTTTCTGTAAATGATGTCGCACCAGTTACCTAACGGTGCATGAAAGTGCATGAAACTGGAGATACTCTTGCCAATGTTTCTGTGTAATCACATCATTAGGACATCAGCTCTTTGGGCTTGAACTTTTTGAGTGGCATAGTATAGTTCAAGTATCACTTGATGCTCTGGCCTGAGTCATCTCCCTTCTGCACAGTGAGTGGCATTAAAGTCATGGTCAGATTGTAGTTGATGGTTTTCTCAGATACAGCTTCAACACTGTGAATCAGATTTTTATCAGGGGAGAAAAGTAGTTTCATGGCCAGAGCTGTCTCCTGGCATCTGAGTCTAATCTTGTTTCCCTCCATTTTTTACCTGTACTGTAGATAAAGTGAATTGTTCCACAGGTACTCTTTCCACACAAGGATGCCACCAGCCACGTCATTATCTCTAAGTTACCTATAGCTGTGTAGTAGTTTCTTGAATGGTCATGCTGGGCTTGCTGCCTCCTTTCCCCCTCTGCTCCCCTCTGTCCTATTTGGCTATTTGCAGCTCTGGGCTGTAGAAGAAGCATGCCACAGGATTTATGTGTAAGTAAGCTGATTCCATAAGGGCTTGTCAATAAACCTAAAGGAAGGTCATGTCTCCATTAGTATCTGTTTGGCTATTTGTAAGTGTTGTCCAGCCCATTAAACTATCAGAAATAAGAACTACCAGTTGTATTTGAAGCCCCAGTACTTCACAAAACTTCAAAATTCCTCCAACATGTATGGTGACCAGTTATATCAAATGAGCTCATCACAGGTACAGTGTTCGGTGACTATTACCTCAGTGTGATTCACTAGAGTGCTGGCTAATGCATTGCCTACTTCTGTTAGTTTCAAAAGAACTGTAATAATCAATTATCAGCAGGCGGTGGTTTCCTCCATGTTCAAATATATCAATTGCCAGTTGCTGCCAAGCTCTGCTGGGTGCATCACAAATTGTAACAGCCTCCCAGCGCTTCTGTCTCCAGTATTTTGCACAGTGGCAATGATTTCTGATCATTTTTACTGTCTGTGCATTCATGTTGGCCCAATAAAGTCTGTTTGTTGCCCAGGCTTTTGCATAACGCCATCTGAGGTGTCCTCATGAATCTTTTTCAGACTCTCTTGGTGCATTTTAATTGGAGTCTCTGTTTTCCCCTCATTCTGCACTTGCTCATTCTCTCAGTCACCTCTGGGTTTTTTCCATTCCAAAAGTCTCCGGTAGTCAAGGGAACTAGTTTCTGTGCAGCCCAGTCTAAGCTTATTATTTCTTTTAAAGGACTCATTGTATTGTCACTCTCAGTTTCTCTCTGTTTTTCCAACTTGTATATCTTGCAGATCTGGTAACCATTACAACAGTGTGAGTGTGTGCTTGTTCTTCCAAATACTTTGGTTTTTTAATTCATTTTGTTCTGTTCTGCATTTTGTCCTTTGAAATTACTCAGTTTTCTATTTCACATTTTAGATGCACTTTTGTAACTCTAGCACTGAGCATGGAAATCACTGTGGCAAAAAAGACAAAGGTTTGTCAAGAATGTCCCTGCATTCACATTAAATAATATAAGAGCAGCCAGACTGGGTTGAGCAGAGTTCTACCCAGCCCAGTATCACCCCGGCAATGGCTGACAGCAGATGTCAAAGGATGAGTTAGAAAAGCTCTTGGCCATCTATGATAACACTGAAACATTCTACAAGCATCCTACAAGTTGCAGGTCAGTGGTTTCCTAAACCATCACACTGGGGGTTTTGGAGTGGTTTTAAAATTTATTTATTTTGCATTTAATTACCCATGAAAAATTTTTCTTCTCTTAATGGGCCTGGTTGCTTTTTGGGTCTATGTGAACTTCTATATAAATCCCCAAGAATCTGAAGCAAGAAATTCTGCAGCTGAAGTATGAGCTGTGTGAAGAACAACTTGCTTTCATTTTTTTTATTTTTTTTTTTTTGTGAACTTACCACCTCCTAGTACCAGTCGATGCTTTCTTGTTCTTGTACAGGAATAGATGGCAACTAGTTCTTTCCTGGGTGGTCTCTCTCTGCCCTTCATGATTTCATAATCTTCTATTATATGCCTCCCTCAGTCATTGCTTTTCAAAGCATAAAGTTGGTTTCTGTTTTATTCTGTATTATTTTCCTGATAATTCTTTATGTTGGCTTTTTATTTTTTGAACCATAACTCCACACCTTACCAACATTTTCAAGGAATTTTCTACTTATCTATTAGAAGTCTAGGATCTTGGTCCTGAATGGTAATATCAGATAAAATTACACAATTATATATCAGAAGTTTTTCTTCATTTTTCTCGTACATTTCTCTACACTGAGTTCTGATGTCCAATCGTTCAGCTTTAAGAGGTCCTAATACAGTTTTCTACTGTTGGTCTTCAACCTTCCTACCCTGAATAACCTAGTATTCTCAGTAAACTTTGTCACTTTACCGCCCACCCTCTGTTTCACAGCATTTAAGACTATGTCTAACAGCGTGAGTCCCAGCACAATCCCTGTGGGACTCCATTGGTGACCTCGCTCCACTGTGAAAATTGGCCATTTACTCTTACCCTTTCTTCCAATTGTTTAATCAATTATTTATTCATGCAACGACCTTGCTTTTTATCCCATGCCTGTTTAGTTGCTTTAGGAGCCTTTGTAGAAGGACCTCACTGAATGTCTTGGAAATCCATGTAGACTGTGTCAGCCAGATCTCTTTTATCCACATGAATTAAATAAGCAGTTTTTAAAGTGTGAATAATCTGACCTATTTCCAGTCACCTATATTATGAAGAAATTAAGTTACCCTTGGAGTGCTTATTCACTCCATTGACTTGAGAGGGAATCTAGATATACATTGGCTTCAGTGAGCTTTCCACTAGACACCACGGGTATCCCTGCCTTTCTGTATAAAAATGTATAAGGAGACATGTCTGTAACTTCCTGGCCCACAGATTGTTTATCCATTGCTGTCACACAGAAGTCAGCTCTTCTCTCCAAGCCTAGTTTTCTGAAATAGCTCTTGCTCCAGAGTCCATCCATTTGTTTTCCTGTTCTGCTTGGGACCCAGATTTTGCCATTTTTCTGATGTTATGCCTTAATTTGCTTTGAATGCTCACCAAAATGGAGAATTCCAAGCAGAGAAGAGAAAAATAATACAGAAATTTTGACAGGGCTTTTAAAGAATGACCACTCTTATCAGCTCAGATCCATGCACCTGGACACAGAAGAAGAAGTAAGATCCTAAGACATTTCCTTTGTGCCCTTGAGGGTTCCCATCTGGCAATCTGTCACATAAGTTGTCTGAACACATGCACTTTCCATTTTTTAATATGTTAATTTTCAAAACTGTGAGCCTTGGCTCTGAACTGGCTTTTTGGTTTCTCTAGCTTGCCTTTTTTTTGCATAGACTATCTAATTTTCTTTCAGAATGACCCTTTTCCATGAATGAAAAGGTACAGATTAACATGTTCAATGTCTATCTTAAATATTTCATCTGCTCATATAAATTGAGAAAAGTATTGATATAACTGTCAGATATTCTTATTGTAACAGAGAAATAACCATTCATATAATTCATTATATTATTATAACTATTACTATTTGACCTTGTGAATATGTTTCTGTAGATGCTTGTCATTTGAGAGTTTCTTTGTTCAGAGGTTTAAAACGATTGTTAGAATTAACCCAATCAGTTTTCCTTTATGTTAATTATATTAATTATTAGAACTCCGATAGCTATGCTTCTCAATCTGTATCATCTTAGCATACCAATTCAGATTTATGTAACAGTTTGGTTGGCTGTATTTCCACTGATAAAGAATTTGTGTGGAACAGCTTCTTGATCCTTCTGGTCCAGTATCCTTTGTGTTTTCAGTTTCCTAACAGTGCCTGGTTATTTACATTTTCTTTTCTTTAATCTACTGAATTTATTATTTAATATAATTAATTCTGAAGTATTTTCTTCCATATCTCAGGTCATATAGTAGTATCTATTTCAAAAAACTTGCTGGCAGTTTGTGATTTGGTAATTTTAGTCTGAATGAGCTTGAAGTCTTATATGTAATTCTTAGGCAACAACTACAGCTGTCTTTCTTGGTTTAGAATAAGTGCCTATAATTCTATAGCTAATTAAATTAAATATTTCAATGCCCTATCTTTAGACTTAAATATCAGACTACTTCAGAAATATTAATATTTTAGGGGGTTAAAATTGGATTGTTTATAGTAATGTATCTGGGGATTTTATTATGCCTCCTTTGAAATACATAAAATTATTTAATTCCAGATTAATATGTCTAGCAGCAAGTCCCTCAGTATTTCTGACTTGTTCTTCACAAGCTCTTGTTTTAACATCTGACTACTGTTACTCTTGCCCATGCTCCCAGATCAGGCCTGTCAAATGTCATTTATTTTTGGCCTTGTCCTCACACTCTTCCATGGTGATATTTCTTTCTCACATGTTTGCATCATAATGCTGAGGCACGTCTCCCGCTTTTGAGTCTCGGCAACAGCTGTAGAGCCTGGGTGTTCTACCAAAGTGTGCCTGACACAGGGACCTCCTTGCAGGAATAGACATCAGTGCAGAGCTCCAGCCTCCAGCAGGACTTTCTTTGTCAGGGTCACCCTTGTGGGTACCCTTTGGGTTACCTGTCACTTTCTTCCATATGCATTGTCACATGCACAGGACATAGTGTTCAGTCCCATCACATTGCCTCAGGCTCAGAAGGTGGTTTCCCAGAGCAGGAACAGCCCCCACCAAGAGTAGGACTGCATTGGGGTGGATGTGTACAAACACACCACATCACGTCCCATTTTCCATTTGTTTGACAAAGTAGGGAAAGGGAAAGACTGGAAGAAATGGTGACTGGTTGCTGCCATCTGTGTCTTGAGGGAAGGAGAACCATGGAGAGATGGACTTAATTCTCCACTGTTGCATGGGAAAAATGTCGCAGAGTCAGGAGTTAATTCCAGACCCCTCAACTACTCAACAGTGCCTTAGCCGTAGGACTGAATGTCTCCACTGTGATGGTGAACCGTTTTTCAGATGAGTTGCAAAGCTGTTAGCTTGCTCCTCTGCAGTCATTAAAGATCCCAAGATTGCTTTTCATGAGCTTCCAGTAGCATTACTTAGCTGAATGTCCTGGCTATAGTCCAGCCTGGCTTACTGCAGCCTGCAACTCCAGACTTCCATCATTTCAGCTGTGTAATATAAACCATTTTAACACATCACTCAGCACTGCAGATGCTACTAAAAAGTTACACAGTTGCTTCATAGTCACTGCAAAGCTATGAAGTGAAGCAATCTTTTTATGCAAGTACTGTATGCAAAGTAGAGTCTGTCTGTCTGTCTGCATTTCCAGTGCATGGAATTTTTCATTGTTTTTACTATCATTATTGTTGTCATGTGCATTCATATATAATCTCATGGACCAAGGAGCTCTGTAAAACGGTAGTCTTTTACCCTGAACTTGTAACTGATTGTACACACAGAAGTCAATGTTGTGTTTCATTAGCAGCTTTTTTGGAAACTCTGGATACAGATGGAAAGGGATGAGTAATTGTAATGGCTATTCAGACTCTTAGGCAGAGTCCTAAGAAATTTTTTAGCAGCTCTCAAGAATTTTCATTTTCACACTAAAACACTCATAGGGTCTGAATAATTCTTCTTTCTTTTCTGCTGGATGGTCCCCTGCAGACAAGCAATGCCAATGTTAATGTGTGATTCTGAGGCATTCAGATCCAGTAGATCTGTTGTGTAGCTTCCGAAGTTTGAATGGCCTGTCTAATCCCAGGGTGAAGTCCCACACGGTCAATGATTTTTGCTTTTCCATTCTTTGCTAATGTGGCAGGGTTGTGTATTCAACACTTCACCTCCTTAGGGAGATAGTCAGGGAACAAGTCCCAACACATGGTACAGCCTCCTTGGCTATAATCCACACCAGATCCACCTTAGGCCAGCAATTACCAATTGCCCATAACATGTATGCTAACTCCAGAACACATAATAAGCTTTGTATTTGTTTGTAGTTTTATTAGTTTTTAAAATATGTTGTGCTAATTTTATGAAAGTATTGCATTGACTCCATCTGACAATTTTTCATAGTCTGCTCTTCAACACCAGCAAGATATTCATTAGCCTTCTTAAGAATTTTTGCTCATTTTCTGTGCAGAGACTTTTGCCTCCCACTGCTTAAAATACTGTTCGGGTTCTGCTTGAGTTTCTTCCACGGATTTTTCCACCTTTTTTTTAATATAGTCTTTTCAAAAACAGTGTAGTTCTTTTTCAGATATGTAGAGAGGGCAAAAAATTCTCCAAGCGCAAGACCATTGGTAGACCTCAGTGGCTTTCCTTCTTTCCAGCTAAGTATATATAGTATGTCAACACTGGTTTTGGATGTAAAGCCCTGTGTATGCTAAATTGGTTTAGATTATCTAATTATACTGCCTTCATTCTTTCAGAGTCTGATCTATTAAACCAATACTGTATGATGTGGCCGCAGCAGCATGTTAGACTTGATTGGAATATTAATTGTCCCTGAGAATTATTTCTTTTCTGGGACAAAGATTTTGAAACTTTTCTTCATAAGAAGTGGTTAGTAATTTTTTCTTAGTATCTTATTCCAATTTTATTTCTTACATTAGTTAGAAGTATGAGTTCATATTTGTGACCTCTCAATCGGTCTTTTCACTTTCTACAACCTTGACAAAGGTGTCATGGCATTGTCAGCCTGTCTTTTTGTTATATGGCCTCAAAAATCTGCTAAAAATATCCATTCCTGTTAAACAAAAATTCAGCATTTGTTATACATATTCACAGAAATATGCTCTAGAAATTTCAAAATATAACCAGTTGAGAATATCAGTTATTACCTTATCTGCTAGATTATCAGAGATTGATTAAAAAAAAAAAAAGTCACTAAAAAGAAAAGCCCGGAAAAACAAAACGTGAATTCCCCATGTCACATTCCTGTATTATTGTCAGATGCCCCAGGCAACTCTGCTTTCTCTGTCTCAGAAAGTAGAAGTTATTATCCTAGAGCACAGTGTCTGAAGAGATCTTGGAGCTCAGATAAACTCCAGGGCAGCAGACTGGGTTAACAGGGATGAGGGATGATGAGGGCAAGGATTTCTAAATACCACCACCTGCAGTTCTCTTTTATTGGAAAGCTGAATGTTTCAGTTTCACTACTTTATCCTGATGGCCAAAGTGGGTATTGAGTTGTTCAGGGCTGTCGACACGACCAGTTCTGTCTGTCCTTTTGTGCTGTTTGTCCTCCCAGCAGAATGAGCTAGGGACAAGCGTTGCTGACTAATGGCAACAATTTGCTCTTAACACTACATTTCTTCCATCTGCTCTTTATGTTCTGTCCTGCTCTTTATGCTCTGTCCTTCCCAAGAATATGGGCCTGCTTTCTTCAATCCATCTGCAGTAATTTGTGCTGACACCAGATACTATGTGAGGGGAGTAAGCATGACCCCACTGCAGGACTCTGGCTCCTGCCTAGCAACAGCATCCACCCGTGTGCTGACGGTGTGCTCTTCCTCCCCTCGCTGGAAGAACAAATGCTAATATTCTTCACATGTGACTCCAGAAACTGAATAATAGGAGCTGACCTGACCAGAAATGCCAGGATCACAAAGTCTCAGGAGTTTAGTCGCTAGCATAATGCATCATTACGCTGGTGAACCAAACTCCGTTCTTCCTGTTTGCAGCCACATTAAATATAAATAAGAGAACTAAACAAACCACTGAAAAATCGTCTAATTAAATCATGCAGAGAGATAGGCCCATGGCTCTTAATGCCTTTAATTCCCCATGAAAAAAAAAAAAAAAAGCAGCTAATTCTCTTTCCTTTTTCATGACATTTGTTCCCACACAGAAAGGCTAAAAGCAGCTGATGTTGGCTTGTTGTTAATAAAGGACTTTATCTTGCAAACTTGCCTGTGAATGACTTTGCAGGGTTAAGCAAAGCATCTGCAGGACCAAAACAAGTTTTAAATCAACAGTGAATATGATCAAACTTCATTTCTGTGCCCACTGATCTCCTCTGCAGAATAACACCGGTGGCTGGAGGGGTCCTTTGCTCTCTGGTGTGAGGAAGGAGGGAAGTCAGGGGCACAGAACAGCACAGCAAGCATGGCACACTGCCACTGTGCCAGGTCCTCTCTTGGTCCAGGCTGAAGACCATGCTCATCTGTAAGCACATCCTTTGGGAGTCAGTGTTACTACTAACAATCTGAAAGATAAGCAAGTGCCCAAGTGCTGTGTAAGCCAAGGTCTAATTGGGAGTACTTCTATCTCCTTCATATGAAATGTTTCCTTTACAAGTTTTACAGAAGTTAAAAGTGACAGACTCCATAAGTAGCACTTACAGTCTTTTAGTTTTCAGTGCTCCTCACCTGAAGGATTTGTAAAACAACTTTCTTCAGCTCTAGCTGTGTGCACTTTTCCCTAAAGGAGAAGTATCTATTAAACTTTTTATGATGTGTAAACAAGTACATTTCCTTTAAAAATGACAGTATTTTCACAAACAACGCCCCAGTCCCTGGATTTAACTCCAGAGAGGTATTTCATGGAAAATACCTGCCAGTCACTCTGCTTCTGATTAAAATAGCAGTTCTGAAAAATGGCCACTTGCCACATAGTCCTCCAAGCACTCATAATATCCCCCTTCTCCCAAATCAAATGCATTTGAATTTCTTTGCCTCATAGAATCCATCAGTTTTTTGGGGTGAGGAAAAACATGTATTCTGGAAAATGAGAGGCCAAATATTTCCCTCTGGATTTGGGTTGATAAATATTAAAGAATGGCAGCAGTTCTAATTCACAGAGAAGAAGAAAAAAGACACTACTCCAATCTCCTGAGCCTTATTGGAAAGCTTATTTTATTTAGAAAAGAAAGTGATGAAAATTGCACTGGAGACATCAACACTTTGGTAGCCCTGAAGCATTTTGGCACCCTCCGATCACAGGAACTGAATCGAGAGAGACTCCACAATTGCTGTGCTCAGTGCCTGTCCTAACAGGTGTATCAGGGAATGTTTGCCAAAAAGCAGAGAATGGTGCATTTCTGATGAGCAAGTGGATGCCATTTAGCCAGAGAAGTAGCTTGATGACAGTAATACATAAAAACACAAGCAAAATATAACCTTGTGTGAATCTCTGAGTGCTGTTTTGTTTTTTTCCTGCAGTCTGTAGTCTCTTAAAAATATTAGCATTAGGCAATATATTTTAAATAACATCAACATCCATTTTTAGAAAAGAACACATTGTCTGGGCTCTAGAGCTCACCAATCACTTAAAATGAAAGAGGACATAAACACAAAAAACAAACCCTCTTTTGGTCCTTAATTAAAATGTATATAATTTTGAAATTCTCTAGCAACAGTGTTTCTAAAAATAGATATTCAGGCTACCGGCACAGAGTATTCTTCTAACCTTTTCAAGTGTTTGCAAATGACAAAATTGTTCCTATTGTAATTAAGGCATTATTTTGAGGAATATTGGGGAAACATACCTAAAGGCTCTGAGAACAATTTTGTTACTAATATATTCCCCTGGTTTGCCTTTGAACTCTGTCATTCCTTGCCTTGCAGCTGTGTTTAATGAGTGGTGAGATTATTCAAATGAGCCCACAGCAGAACATTGTTTTCTTACTTCCTAGATCTTGAGAAGGCATCTCCTGACACAGTCAGTAGGTAAAACCTGAATCACAACCTTAGCATCGAATTCAATTTTATGCTTAAGGGTTTGTAAGTACCTTTGTATCCTACAAATATAATTGTGCTTGGTTGTGATGGAGCTGATCTCTACTTACAGCAGCTGCCAATGAGCCAGCAATAAAACAAAGGGAGAAACAGATCAGCCTGTCACTGGTGAGTGAGAAGCCAAATGTGACTGTGCTTATGCCATGGTGTACAGGCTTCTGCAAGTAGATTGCAAAGAGAGCTCACAGGACACAGCAGATTTGTACATGAGAGCTTGTTGCCATCTGTTATTTCCCATTCTCAACCATGGGGTTTAGTTCCTGGGAAAGAAAAGGGAGATAGAAATAAATTTAGTTCTGTACCAAGATATATTGCATGAGAGACATTTTTTCCAGTATGGAAAGAAATTAACAAGATCCAATTTAAAACTGATAAATAGTCAATTCAGTGTGGTAGGATTAAGGATTTTTCCTAAGGAATTTAAAGAGAGATAAGCATCTCATGAATAAATAAATTCAGCTGCAGCACACTAATGTATTTATTGATTCACAAGCCATTTGTTTGAGAGTTTGTCCCTGAGGAGCAGAAGGTATCCTATTATTATTGATAATATAAGAGTTACAGTTATATTCAGAAATGACAAACTACATTTAAATGATGTCTCGGGGTTAGAACAAGAACCCACCAAAGCCAGGAAATTAAAAGTTGAGTCTGACACTATGTCAGTCTGCATGGTGTCAGGAAAAATGACAGTTGTGCCTATGCATATCTTGGCTTCTGTGGTGTATATCTCAATTCTAATGGCGTAGAAGTGATATAATTTCCCTCTAAATTAATTTTTATTTTACTTTATCATAAATAAAAAAGAACAGTGCAAGACTGTGAATATGGAAAGAGGCCACAACAGCTCTCCTGGGGTAATACCTGCCTATGGTAGAAATTACTCTTTACCACCTGTCTAAAGACCTACTTTCCAAATGGATTATTATTTATTAGTTGCATGTTTGCCTGGTTAAACAATTGACTGATAGCGTTTACAAGCAGATATAAGGACAAAATACCCAGCCAAGAAGCTTACAGAGAGGACAGGCAACAGAAAAACAAGGCTTGCTAGGGAGACAAGCAAAATCATGTGAGTGTGGCTCTGAGTGGTGCCAGGACTTTGAGCTTTTTCAAAGACAGAAAGTTTTGGGGTTTTTTTCAGTTAGCTTTTTTGCTAACATCTGTCAGGGGAAAACACCTTGAAAACAATATTCACCACCCTGGAGACTCAAATGTCACATCCATGCTCTGCCTTGAACAGCAGCTGCTGGTGCTCCTACGTCCAGTTAGCTGCTGTACAGTCAGGGCAACTGAGCTGGTTTATACTGACTGTCTCCACTGAGGAGCACATACCCTTGCTTGGAGGGTCTTGGGGGAGATCTTGGGAGAGACCTTTGATCTTTTCATAATCCATATCCTTGAAGGAACAGGAGGGTCTACTGCCTGTGTACTAGCTAGCTGTGCCATACATGTAATTTCCTTGTGGATGGAAAAGTTTTAACTAAAACTATGCTTTCATAGGTGGGGAAAAACCCACATTTGCCTTCACTGTGCCCTGGGAGGCAATTCATGAAGCTTAAATTATAATGGTAGGAATAAGCTATGCTCCTAATCCTCTTTCTTTGTGTAGCTGACAGGGGTCTCTCAGGTTACACAAACTTTTACCCTTCTGTATCTCAGCTCCTAGATCCAAATAGGAAGCCTAGAGCTGTTTACACAGTGAATTTGTTGCACGTTGCATAGGACACTGCATCTGTTAATCAATGTTAGGATTATATTCACAGATCAATCTATTCATAGAAATTACAAAGGTTACACTCCAAGTTAACGTCCAGGCAGCAAGTGGGAAATCCGTCTGCTTTAGGGAGGACAGTTAAGATACTGCACTCTTTAAAGGGCTGACAAAAGAAGTGTTCAATAGGTTCTTTCTCATGTGTATTACAAAATTGACAACCTATACCCTTTCTTTACGTATCTCAGTGCAGTAAAATATGTAAGGTAGATGCCCAGGTGAGGATCCTCTGTTTGAATATGGGGCTTGATAATTACATTTCCCTTGAAGGTATCCCAGAAAGGGTTTGCCTTCAAAACCAGACACAGTACATGTATTTTGCCTATAGTGGGCAAAGTCACAGTTTGCAACTTTTCTGAGATGTTTATGCTGATAAATATCTATCATAGTAATAACTAGATTTTTCCCAAAGATTTAAGAAATAAAGCCACAGACGTGATGAATTTCAGGTGGCTATTAATAGTTGAACTTGGCTAAGTTACAAAACTGACAGAAATTCTCTCAAAAAAAAGATGAAAAGCTGGTGCAGGTGAGATCTGTTTATTGGAAATGGGGTGAGAGCCAATGTTCTTCGAAGGTGATTTTAGAAATAATTTCTACTCTGCTAGACTTGGTCGGCATTTCAGCATGTGACTAATAACTAGGCTCATGGACAGGGCCGTTTTTATTTTTTTTTTATCCCTGATACACTTACAGTGGTAATCATGCATCTTGTCAGTTGTTATGAAGATAAAGACAAATGTCCTCCATTGCTGTACTGTCAGCACATTTCAGTACAAGCAGAAGGGAAACATAGCACACCTGTTAGATGTGTGGAATATACCATTTGTCTTGTAATAGCCGCAGAATCAGGTGTAGCCTGATATGACAGAATTTTCAGCACTGGAAAAATTCAAGTCTGCTCTTTCTGTTGCTGTTGACCATTCTGCTGCCATCTGTGCACCTCCTCAAGACTCTCAATGTTAGAAGACAGGGAGCAAGACTCTTTTCAAAACTATTCAGAAAAAACTTGCCTTTTAACTTGACACACATCATATAGAAAACCAGTGAGCTATACATTCATTATTAAATACACACAGTGTGACTTGGAGACAGAAGTTCATGACTGTGACCTTTCTTCTTTTATTATGTTCAGCTTTTGAAGAAACAGATGGGGTTTAGTTTAACTGTTAATATAAATTGCCATATGGAACAAAACACAGCTGATTATTATATTAACACCAATTTTAATATGTTTCATCATGTTATTGCAGCTCCAGTTGTCATGCTATTCTGTTCAGTACATTCATTCAAAAAATTTAATGTTGTATCTTACAAATTGAGATCCTATTACAAACATATGCTGTATAAATAGATTTTGCCACCTGGTGACTGTTAAAAATCTGTAAGGAAGAGATTGACATAGTGTTAACTCCTCCCTGCTGGAAGTTAATTTTCCAATGGCAGACATTTTAAAGAAATGCTAAGAGATGGAAACTCTTGATTTGCTGCTGTGACAAAGGGTTAATTGGGCTAATTGCACTGTAATACCTGCTTAGTTTAAATTCTTTCCCTGTTGTGATTGTCTTGGGAGTCAAATTGTTTTTAAATTGGTTTGTCACTTGAATGCATTTGGAACTTTGTGATTAAGGTTGTGGAAACCAAGATAATGTCTAAGTTACATAACAGCTCCTTCCATAATCAATCACTGTCTTGTTTTAGATCTACCTAAGACGGTTCCTGCACACATGGGAATACTCCAATTGAGGTAATGGATGAGGTAAGCTAGCTGCTTGCTGGCTGTGAGTATTTGCATTTCTTTCCACCAGCCAGTGCTGTATGGAATATTTGTGGGCTTTCTGCTTTCTAGAGTCATCCCCATGACCTCCATGAGTTATGGTACACCATGAAATAAGTAGTTAAAAAAAAAATCCTCTCCTAAATCTTAAGAATGTTTGCTTAATCATGTTGCTCTTGTCTGCTCTAACAAAAGAAATAGGGCAGCAGACCCTATTCATTGACCACTCAAATCAATGGACCGATTTTTATGGGCTGTGCACCAGGCCTGGGGATCTGACAATCTGCAAAGCAGGTGAGGAGTATTGTTACTCGTGGCAGCCTGTTCAGCTGTGCCTGGCAGAAAAGACCTACAAATACAATTCCTGCAGGCTTGTTCCTTTGTTTATAGATTCGTAAAGGTATTGAGGTATATATATATATATGAGGTATATATATATATGAGGTAGTAAGAACAGGATGAAGCTACTAGTAAGAATATCTAATCAATGGATTGAGTTTTAAGGAAGGGCTCCAGTGGTAATTGGTGACCCTGAGAAAGGCAGTGGTGCCTACGCTCTGTAATGACCTGAGCATCATAAACACTCAAGATAGATGAGTAGACTAGATAGGAATACAGTTACTCCAACAGTGTTATAGGGGCCAAGTAAAGGGCAAGTAATTCCCTAGGGAGGAAACTGATAAAAGGCTTCAGAGTAGATTGATGGAAGGAACAAGAAATGGGTTAGCTGAAATTTATTGCAGACTTGGGTAATGCTTGCTGTGGATAGAGTGGAAATACGAAAGAGAATTGAGTGGCAGTAACAGCCAGATAGACAAAGTGGAAGTGGCTAATGGAAGAGGGAGACTGAAGAGGTGATTCAGATACTGGATGGAGAAATATGTATAGGTGGGAGCTGGATGCACAGAAGGCAGGTGTGGGAGGCTGGGACATGAGGGGTGAGCAGTTGAATGGAACATGGGTGAGGGGTTCAGGAGCATGTGGGGATGACCAGCAAAGAGGTGAGCAATGATGAAAGGGAGCAGTGAGCATTGCGAACAGGCTAGAAATGTAGTGAGCTGTGATAGGGACAAAGGGATGAACTGAAAACTGTAGCATCCTTAGGATGCCAGAGACAAGGGGTAGGAAACACTTTCTCTTAGGCCTGTGCACAGCTTTGAGGTAATGGGGCCTTTGCCCATGGCTATGTGGTATGTAATAAGAAGTCATTGTCTTAGGTACAGACTGCTGAAAATATGGGGACTGTTGGTAGCAAAGATAAAGCAATAGCAACAGAGAGAAGTGAATTCTCTCCCCAGCACATTCTTGATTCACTGCACAGTCAGCCTCCTTAAACCAGCTGTGCCAGGCAACCGACAGGAGGACTATGGAAAAATTACTGAAGCCTTTTGTATCTAGAGGTACTATCAGGGCAGGAAACAAAATGGATAAGACACAGAGGACTTGTCAGGCCATTCATGTGTCCCACTCCAATGCATTTGCATCCAGTTGCTGCATCACAGGACCTTCTGGTTACCCAATGATCCTTGTTACTCAGCGATGCATGTTCATTGGGTTTACTTGGCTGTTAACCCACAACTGAAGGGAAAGTCTTAAGATCTGGTCAATCACCAGAATCTCTGTCTTAGCTTTGGAGTAATCAAATCTCTCTCTGTTTTGATCTTTTCTATGGGTAACCTATTCTAATTTTGACTACTGCAAGCAGGACTGTGTTTTTATTTGTTTATTTTATTATCTGCTCTGGACCTGATTATTTTCCCTTGGCTTAAACTTTGTTAAAAATAGGAGCAAGTTTCTGCTGCAACCTTCTGTTGTGTGTCTGACCCTACTTGTGCTAATTCTTTTACCTGTAGAAATGCTTAAATCACTACAGTAGTGGTTAATGATGAACTTAAGATATTGTGATGATCACACAGAATTTTACAATCAAGATAAATAACTGTCAGTACTTTTCCTATTTTTTTTTGTCAGACATAAAGTGCATATAACACAGCTTATTAGTGAGGCAGAAATGTACTGTACCAAGATGCTGTTCTGTGGCTTCTAAATGACTTTAAATCACATTGTATCAGATAATTACTAATGCTCCATTAAAGATCGGAAAGGCAATTTATTAGGAACTCCCAAAAGTCTTCTTTAAGCAGTGCAATCTGTGTTTGGTTAAAAGTTTACATAAAATCAATACAAAATTATAGCAGCATAAATAGTTAAACAGCTCTCTGTTAATGTTAGACTTGAATCTGTTCTGCTCTCAACAGTTTGGAAAATGTAAGTTACAGAGGGAGGGGAGCTGAAATTTCGGGGAAGGCAGATGCAAATGATTTTTCTGTTCTGAATGCCATGTGCAATGGAAGACCATCAATCTATTACTTGCCAGTGATGTCTTTGTAGTCTTTTTTTTCATCTCCTATAGGAATCTTGAAAGTGTCATCAGAATAATAGCAAGAGAAAGTTTTTACTGCATGCTAGTTCATGCTAGCAAAAAGTTTAGTATCATTCCATGGTAAGAAATTATTCCAATTTTAATTAAGGTCCAAATAATCTACTCTCTATACAAAAATAAGAGCAGTAAAGTAGCAGGTGCTGAGGCTGGGGAATAAGTTTTTCATCCCTTAAAATAAAATTGAGAACAAAAAAAACCCCCCAAACAATCCACAAGTGAAAAATAAACTAAGGAAAATTACTTTCACCTCCACCTACTCTGCTAATTTACTCACTAGGACATTATTTCCCTCTGTCTAAAAGTCTTATAACCTTAAAAAAAAAAAAAAAAAAAAAGGCAGCTAAACCACTCTTCAATTTTCCAGCCTTGCAGGGTAATTTCAGCTGTTTGATTACGAATTGAATGTATGTTCTACTTACTGAACTAAAGCAATGGATTAGTCATAGCTGTTGTCGAAAGCTGGTTTGGTTTACAAAGTGGTGGTGTTGGGTATAGCTAAAGAAAGACTCCCAGAAGTCACATTTATACCACAAGCAAATAGTTCAAATCTCAAGCTGGAAACACACATATTAATTATCTTTCTCTTCTTGGCAAGTAACATAAAAGAAATAATCTCAAAAGTCAGTTTGGAGCATTGCTGTTAAGAGGGACATAACAATTGCACAAACAAGAGCGGGGGCAGATGCAGGTAGTCTGTTGATTCTCAAGGATAAAGGAGGGCTGGTTTGTATCTGATTTGCAAGGGCATAAGCAGCGAAGTACACGCAAAGGATTTAATTAGTGTCCCATAGCACATGTATCCCATTTGTCTGTCTGGCTGAGTGTTAGAAAGCCACTGCTGTCATGGCTTTGAGAAAGCCAGGCAAAAGGACTTTCATTCTTTAGGGCTTTTCATCCCACCCAAAAGCAAAGCAACCTGTGACTTCACTCCACAACAAGTTTCCACAACTGTCTTCATGTGAAGAACTTGTATTGCCCATCAGTACTCTAGACAGCACAGAGACATGCAATTTTATGGCGAGTGAAGGACATCCTGCTTGGCAAAAGTATTGCTTTTCTGGTAAAGCAGACTGAAAGCCATGGTGTAATGAACTTGCTTGGCTTACTACAGATCAAACTTAGGAAGAAAGATCTACATTTAGGTTTTATGAAAAAATCAGCAGTCCATCCCTATCTGAACATCCTATTTGCTTTAGACATAAAATCTAATTTCTTAATGAGGGTATGTGTGGATTTTATCAACCTGCAGTTAATGATAAAAGCAAGTCTTATAAACAGGCAGACTTTAAATAACACATTCAAGCTTATCACTGATGATATCTTTAATTATAGTAAAGTAAACTGTAAGACAGTCTAATGGGAAATACAAATTACTTGTTAAAATTATTAACAGAGTTAATGTGCTTACATTTGTTTATGTGTACAGGAATAATTTCAAATATTTGACTGCAATGACAATATGTGTAAAGATCAATTAAAAGTCATGAAGATGAGATATTGGATTTTCAGACCTTAATAGGATTTCATCTGCACTTGTTATATTATGTTATCCACTTATAATTGAGCTTCCATCATATCATAGGATCTGTCACTTCACCAATTTATATTTCTAACCTCTAATGAAACTTCTATTTGCGAAGGAGAATTTTTGAAACCCCTGATCCTGGTGGAGCTTTCTGGTACAAGCATTAATATACCCTACTCTGAGATTGGGGGTTCAGGCTATCAACACAGAAAACAAATGTAGCAGTGGCAATGCACAAGCATTGCTACCCTCACAAGTTGTTCTAATAAATAGTTCAGATGAAATAAGACAGTTTTATGTATAATAAGCAAGGTAAATTGGTAAGATGAAAATTGCCAGGAGTCTGTCTAATAATAGTTTATTAAGTTCAATAAAATGAAAATAACTACCATAAATGCAACTAAAATACTTTTGTTTACTAGTCTGTTGAGTCAGTCCTGTCCCAGTTGAGGCTTTTTACCTGGAATGAGTCTGTGATAATCTGTCAGCACCATTTTGAGGGGTCCGCATGGAGTTGCTCAAACTCACTGGTGGTTTCTAGCAATGCAACACTGTTGGGGATCGGCCTACAACACTACGGCCTACAAGCCGTAGCCATGGCGCCACTTCATCCAGCCCTGCCTACCCTTTGCATTGGCTGACAAGGTACAATTGCTCCAGTGGAGCGACCTTTGGGCACTTTGACTGGGGAAGTCTGAATGCTAGAATAAGTTCCCTGTTACATGAACACAGATTCAAAAAATAGTGTAAAGCTAGGGTCTTTCAGTGTTCTCAAACTGAAGCTATTGTAAACAAAAGTGATTGCTCTAAACAAATATCCTTGTAATTTATCTTGTATTTTCTTCTAGTTTCCATAATTTGTACATAAAGTGGACCTTAGCCAAGGTATTTCTATAGAGAGCTAACATTTTAGCAGGACTTCATTGTAACAGCAAGCTTAACCTTGAAACCAACAGATGTTGCTTTGAAATATTCTGATGTAAGGTAATCTGTAAAGCCAAGCTTCGATGATAGTGAAGGGAAAAACACCAGACACAGAGGATATACTGATGCTGTGTTTGAAAGCACCTACCCATATTAAATTTTCTGGCTAAACTATATAGATATTTTTTAAAAACATTATAGAAAGAAGAAGAATTTAAGTTTTCCCTGATATCAGTCTGACCCTTATTACACCTTGGACTAAGGTGTAATCACTAAGTAATGTGCTACAAAGATACCACAATGCACTCTGTCTTCTCTCATATTTTGTACAGTTGCTTAAAATAAATAAATAATTTCAGGAAAAAAAGCAAGAGTGAAAAAATTTTAAAAAGGAGAGAATATGAAAGAATATATGCCAGGTTCTCTGGCGGTATGAACCAGTATTAAACTAGTCTAGCCTCAGGTTTATTTACAAAGCCAAATACTGTTGCTGAGCTGATTTTTAATGACATGAGAGAAAGCTGAATAGAAGTAGACTTGCAAAATAAGCAAAGCACATACGATTAAAACTACAACAACCTTCAGGAAAACAAGTCTCATACCATGGGTTTTCCATGCTGACTGGTGAGTGTTCCTGTGCTGCCTTGGTCACCAGTGGTATTGCTGTTACCCATCTGAACAATAATTTCATTGTAAACACTAAACATACAGTAGCAAATGGTTTTGTATTAGTGTAGTCACTCACAGCTGTGGGGACCAGTTGTGTCCATGCTTATCCCTTAGCAAACAAGATCAGGGAGGGCTCTGAAAGCCAGCAGGAACATCAGAGACCACCAGGCAACTTCCCAATGCTCTGTTTTAGGCCTGTTCTCACCAAAATATTGGGATTTTCATTCCCTGGTGAATGTCCTGAGAACCACAGTTGCTCTAGGGAGGTTTACAACTCAGCTCTCAGTGATGTTCGCCCCCCGGCCTGGGTGTTCACCCTGCAGTAGAGGGTTGCCAAACCCCACAGTGTTGCCTGGCTGGGCATCTCAGGCAGAGACCCTGGTCTCAGGGATCACCATTTTGGTATCTCACTGTCCCACATGCTACTAGGCTTGGGATGTTCCCTTCTTGTCCACTGCCTTTTTTTCAGGCAACCCAGTCTCACCATGCCAGCTGCAACAGTTTTAGGTGCAGAATTTTCCTCAAGCATCAAATGGGAGTTCATGTTTCAAGCACAGGGCTCTGATTTTCCCTAAGCAGTACAAAAACCCTACTCTATTCCTTTTGTTGGTTTTACCCTAATGGATTTAATTGATTTGAAAATGCCAGGCTAGGTTTCCACATCCCATTTACCATAGAATCATAGAATGGTTTGGATTGGAAGGGACCTTAAAGATCATCTAGTTCCAACCCCCCCGCCATCAGCAGGGACACCTTCCACTAGATCAGGTTGCTCAAAGCCTCATCCAGCCTGGCCTTGAACACTTCCAGGGAGGGGGCATCCACAACTTCCTTGGGCAACCTGTTCCAGTGTCTGACCACCCTCACAGTGAAGAATTTCTTCCTAATATCTAATCTAAACCTACCCTCTTCCAGCTTAAAGCCATTTCCCCTTGTCTTGTCATTAGTTGCCCTTATGAAAAGTCCCTCCCCAGCTTTCTTGTAGGCCCCCTTCAGGTACTGGAAGGCCTCTATAAGATCACCCCGGAGCCTTCTCTTTTTCAGGCTGAACAGCCCCAACTCTTTCTGCCTGTCTTCATAGGAGAGGTGCTCCAGCCCTCGGATCATCCTGGTGGCCCTTCTCTGGACTTGTTCTAACTGGTCCATTTCCACAAGAATGTGTTATTTGAAAATCTTCTCATTACAGTTTTAGCACTGAAATTTTCTAATTTGGTGTGCTTTGCTTTTTGGTCTTATTTTTCTTTTAATAAGGCATTTTGAATGTTACTATCTAGGTTTTTAGAAAAAGAAAAAAAGTCCCTACTCACTGCAGGACTAGGTTCTGGGTGATGCTCAAATACCCATCTTATATGGCATGGGGCTCACTAAGGCAATTGCTCCTGCACTCCTCTGAATGATAAAAATTATCATATGAGGGAAATCACCCAGATCTGATATGTTGCAGGTGTACACTTAAGTTAGAGTTGCCTCAGAGTGTACAAAGTATTGAACTCTCAGAGCCAATAGGCTGAAATTTGTAGTTTCCTCCTTAAAAACAAGGAGCTGCTTTCATTATTTTATTTGTTGTCTTGTTACTACAGCAACATTTATATGAATAATTCATTTTCTTCAACTTTATCTTAAGGCAGTCAAAGACTGCATCCCAAATATGAAAGCAGACCAAACTCTTTTTTTTTTCTACCACTTTTTAGAGCTAAAATGCCTTTGCTATCCTTTAGTATTATTATGCTTCAGACAAGCTTTATTCTCAGTTATTATTGGTCATGGCCTGAAATTATTAAGTATTCAGTCCTCTCCATGATGCTTGCATTCAGAGATTATTTTAGTATATTCTTTTTGTTAATTGATCCTCCTAAACCAAAACATTTTAAGAGATTATATTTCATGTTATAATAGCCTTTAAACACTCTGCAATTTCTCTGAGCTACTTTCTTCTTGCTGATATTTGGTAATTTAACAAGAAAGACTAGCCAGACATGGCCATCGAAAGCCCCAAATTTAACTTTGACTCTAAAATGCATCCCTGCATCTACAATGAAACTGCTGAACATGTCAGATGGCAGCTACCTTTGATCACACCAAGCTGGTCAGAAGAGATGCACTACAAAGCTCCAAGTACTGCAGAAAGTGATACAAGTGTGGCCAGCAGCTGAAGGAAAAATGATTTTGCAAAGGAAGCTAAAAGTCTGGCACAGGACTTGGAGGTGCGGCTGGCATCAGAGAGGCAAAAGGCTTAATGAAAAGCAGGAGAGATTCCCCTGAGACCAGCCTGTGAGCAACCAACGTGGTGGGACCACAACACAAAGGTAAAAGGCAGGTGGCGTCACACGGTGGTTGCAGAAACCCAGCCTCCTGGTTACCCCCTTAGGTTGCACTTTGACAACATCCCAAATTTTCTGTTGGTTTTCATTTAGTGATGTTTTCATCAGAAAACTCACAGGATTGCGGTGATGGCCTTTTACCCCCTGCTAAAATATTTCAAAGCCACTCATACCTACGGTCAGAGGAGAGAAAGATGAACTCTTCAGATTGCATTTTGCAAACTTTTTTTATTGTTGAAAGGATGTGGAGCTATTTCAAAGATTTTTTTGAATGATTTCTGGTGTACCACTGTGGTGGTTTAACCACAGCTAGACCATGCAGTCCTGCAGTAACTCCCTCCACCCATTGAGATGGGAAGGGAATAACAACAAAGGGGCCACGGATTAGGATGAAGGACAGGGACGGCTCACTCACTTGTTATGGTCATGGGCAAAGCAGACTCACCTTGGGGAAGAAAAATCAATGTAATTTGTTGCCATTCATCTGAGTAGCACAGTGAGACATAACAACTACAACTTAAGACACCTTCTCCCCTACTCCTCCCTTCTTCCTGGGCTCAAATCACTTCGCTCCCAATGTCTCTACCTTCCCCCCCAGCAGCATGGGGAATAGGAGTTCAGTCAGTTCACCTCTACCACTCTTCCCAGCATGAAAGGCCAGGAACAAGGTGTTCCAATGTGAGCTTCCCATGGAGTCACGGACCTCTTTGGGCCCAGCTCTCAGGTCTGGCATGGGGACATCCACGGCCTGCAGATGGGCCTCTGGTCCAGCGCACCTCTCCCCCCCACCCTGGCTCTGGGGGTCCATCCCCCACTGGAGTTGAGCAGCTCTAGGGGTCTCAATTCTGTCACACTTGCCCTCAGGCTCAGCTTTCCTGTTCCAGTGTGGAGCCCTACATGTAGGTCTCTGCTCCGCCATTGAACTTCCATGGGCTGCAGGGAACCTCCTTTGCCTTCTACTCCATGCAGCTGAACTGGGTGTCTGAGGTTCTCTGTCCTCCCTCTTCTTCTCCTTCCTCCTGGCAATGAAGCTCCCTCTTTGTTAAGGCCGATGGTTGTCTTTTGTTCAGGTCAATGGCCTCTCCTCCAGGTTCTCTCTCTACCTTGTTCTTTCCAAGACAGTCCTTCCCCTCACAAATATGGATTCGCAGAGGTGTTTCTCTATTGCTCATTGGCTCAGCCTGGGCTGGGGCAAGTATGCCTTGGAGCCAGGGAAGCTTCGCGAAGCTTCTCACAGGTTAGCCCCTTCTCCCAGTACCAAAAATGCCCCAAACACACACATAAACCAAACACACCCACAAATTTTGCTCTAATTGAGTAGATCTTTGAAAATTCACTTGATAACTCTTCAGTTGTTTCACTTTTCATCCCAGTTCCTCTACATGTAGTCTGATACTTATTGATGTAAAATCTTATATTAAAAAAAAAAAAATTGCTGAACTTTCCTAGAGTTGTAAATGAGAAAGGCTATCAATATTTTATTAATCTAGAAAAAAGTCACTTACAGATTGTTGACATTTTACAAAATCAAAGCAACTGTTCTGCTATATTTTTAAAGATTTAGACAACTCCTGGAAAGAAAAATGGG
>NW_010341008.1:59417-90460 GCF_000700745.2 Antrostomus carolinensis
GAAAGAGTGCTCCTGATCCTGAGTGAATACAGATTTTTTTTTTTTTAATTACATTCTCAGTCAATTTCCTATGTAATATGAATGACCAGCAAGCAGAGTTGCCTGATTTTTGTCATATTTATTAATGATGTACAATACTAGCATGGTACCCTGTGCAAATTATAAGCCGATTAGTTTTCAGCCATGTCAGCTAGTACTTTGATCCTATCTGAATTTATATGCTAAGTAAGGAGAAAGTAAATCATCACTTAGGTGGGAAGCCTATATCAATACCACATGCTTCTTAGCAAGGCAGGAGAGGAACAACAAATAGTTCATCTAGGCTGTTTCTTGTGCCTGAGCCAGCCCAGACAGAGCTGGCTCAGGTACCATGAGCATTGTCAGCCTGTGCTGCCTGAGCATATAGAAGAAACATCTCTGTGCTGCAGAAAACAGTGATGCGCATTTGGTAGGTCCAGACTGAGTCAGTACCAAGTCCAAATGCAGCACAGATTGTGCTGTTGGAAATTCTCTGGTTTAACTGGACCATAAAGCAGAGGGTTTCCTCACCTTTGTGCACTGCAGACAACTTTGTCTTTAAACCTCTGACTATTAATTCTGATGGTTTTGCCAAATCTCAGTTTGTGACCAGTCTGCTACTTGCAATTCCCCCTGTAGCCAAGCCCCCAACTTCTTAAAATTAATGTGCATGACTGCATGCCGTTGAATAGTTGCAAGATTTCACCCTCAAAAGGTCATGTTTTATTGGCAGGCAGGGTACTTCTATTGACAGCTTGAGTTAGGCAATGTGTGTGTGCACATCTGGGAGTGCATATATCTATGATGAAGTGGTGTGAGGAAGATATAATCGCAATGTTGGGCCAAGGTTCAAAAAACTAGTCTCTCTCCATTAGGTCAAAGCAACACTGTAATTTAATGTAGCATTCTAAAAGTGTGTCACAGATAACTAGATTAAGAATCAGAACTTGAAGCTAACTACTATAATTCAATACTTATTTGAATTATAATACTGTGAAGATACATACTATATCTTATGACAGAAATGAGAAAAGCTTTAATAGTTTCTATTTAACAACTGCAACACATCCTACAATTTAACTCTTCTCATTATGGCTTTTATTTCAATGCACTATATAATATTTTTCTGTGAGAGATCTGTGTATCTGTGTGTAAAAAATAAGGTAATGGCTTTACAGAGATCTCATTCTGGCTGCATCCTGTAAATCATTGCACAGGGAGAGAAGAAAAAGGGATCATATGAGTTGCATGGGAAATGACGATAGAGCATAATCTTTTAACGCACCTTGTCACAGAAGCATAGTTAGGACCATATTGATCGCAAAGTTCACTGCCTTGTAGGAATGATGCAGGGTATGCTAAGGAATTGCAAACAGTGGGAATTGAATCTTTCCACTATTAGACAAATGGTTTTACTATTCTTTAATGCTTTGTGGAAAACAAATAGACTTTTTTGTTAGGGTGAGAAAGGAAGGCAACAGAAAACACATTGCATTCTCATTATCAGATAGGACTGTCATGTTTCTTTCTCTTATTTTATGTATTACAGTTTCAGTCTGCTTATACCTTCTCCACTGAGAGGGCAGACCCAAAATGAATCTGATCATGCCTGACACCAAGTATGAAAGCCCTTGATATATTTCTTTGCTCTGTTGGGTGCGTATAGTGAATAGTGTTTTATTTTTTAGTCATCCATGTTATACACAAGACTCCAATTTGGTGAAGTTTTCTTACTCAGAAAGCCATATAAGCATGGACTTTAATCAACAGGATTTAAAGTGGACTTTAAAGTAAGTCTTTAATAGCATAGTCCTAGAGAACAATGTAAATGGACTTAAGTATATACTTAAAGGTATTCCTGAGCTAAAGAAAATAATTCACATGAGAAATCTCTGAGAAAACTGATAAGCTCTCAGCTGCAGTTATGTCCTCTGTAAAATGGGAGTAATTGTACTGATAGCATGAGCCTTTTGGGAAATCCGTGATACAACGTTGAAAAGCACTTGCATACAGCAGCCTCTCAAGGGACGATTCCCTTTGCTGTCAGAGTGAAAGAAGTGCTCCCAAGGTGCTGACAACATTGTGGGTTGCACATGAGGATATGAATATATATGTCATAGGAGTGGGACACAGAGGAATGGACCTTGGCTTCAAGAAGGATCAGAAAGAAGGGGTGTGAAATTTTGCCAGCTGTGGTCCCAGAGCTGCCCTCCCTTACATTTTTAGCCACAACTACCTTCCAAGCAACCTTAACAGAAGCTGCTCCCACAGAAGGGAGGGAGGGTGACTTCCTTTGCCTTTTGCTTGCTCTTTCCAGTGACTTGCTAATGAGCCCTGGCTTGTTTACTGAGAAGTGCTGTTTGAGGAAGTGGGAAAGTCATGGAGATGTAATTACAAATTTCCTGCTCAGTGGGAACTTGATGTGTTACTTCCCCAAAAGAACCTGTTGGATCCATCTTGTCTGCAGCAGCTGGAGCAGGAAATCTCTGCTGGAGGGATTCAGTGTCCTGGTTCCTGGAAACTGTATGCACCAGCAGGAGCAGAGAGGGACACAGTGGAGGTCAAAATGAGCTGTTATATCAACTGCTGTCAGTGAGGTAATGTAATTTTGTGATTATTTTTTAGGAGTCAATTAATACCCTAGATACTGTTTTTCACAAAGAGGGAACATCTAGGTTCAAACACCATGTCTGAGGGACCTAAATGGGATTCCTGTGGGATAGGCTAGTAATAGCACTGCTCTTCATTATATGCATATAGAGACAGGAAAAAAAATTATACCTTTTCCAGACAATTTCCACATCATTTCCCATTCCACCGTGACCATGCGGTCCCATCACTTATTCTTCAGTATCATAAACAAGTCATAATATATTAGTGAAAGCAGTTCCAAAGAGTTCATATAGCCGACAGGAATCCTGAGAAATAGGTTATACAGCATTGATCTCCCAGGAGGCCTTAAATAACAATCTAAAATGTATGGGACTGTGATCACTGGGTTTGTTACTGCCATTTCAGCTTGGTATTTTGCAATTTATAGTTTCTTGACAAATTGGAATCCATTCAGCTGGTTCATATTATGTGGGACTATGCAACTGTCTATGTTACACTGAAGGATTAAAGTGAGATGCAAATGACTTGGAGGTGACTAATGACTTTGCTTAGCAAATTAATGTAGATCTGCAACCATCTCTGCCCCATTAGGAGGAATAAGATGCTACAAAACATCAATATGCAGACAATGCATTAGTTCAGGGAACCTCTTCATCCAACAGGACATTCCAGCCCCTATTTTCAGGATTTCCCACTTGACTGTTCGAAACTATTGCCTTAGGCTAAAACTTGTATTTGTAAAACAAGGTTTCTGGTTGGTGATATATTATTTTCCAGTCACATTTTTAACATTGCAGAAGGCGATGGGGGTTGAAAATCAAGTTGTCATTCAATTTGTAATGCTTTGGGAACATAAAAAGAAATATTTGCTGTTTGAAATATACGTTTCCGTCCTAATTAGTTTCCAGATATTGGTAATGATCTGATTTTTCTGTTAAAGAATTTCACTGGTACAAGTGGACATGCCATGAAACGTTTGCAAATATTTTGGAAGGTTATGCTTTTCAGGCCAGCATCTTTGAGACTCCTAAGATACAACAGGGATTGTTGCCTTGGGAAAAGTTTGCTAAAAACATAAAAGTTGACAGTGTCATTTTGTTCCAAAATCAGTCTACTACACGTGAATGATAGTTTTCTTTCAACATTAAATACTGAGGGATTTCATGTGTTCAGTATGGAAGATTTTGCAGAGTGTAACTGCTTATCTGTCACCATCAAGGGTTTGCAGAGTTCCTCTCTGCAGAAAGGAGTTATTCCCTGATCCATGCTATGTAAGGGACCGCAACACAAAACACTGCAGGAATGACTTTCAGGTGTATCTTTCCAGTCCCTTTGGGTACACCTTGCTGCCGGAGTAACTGACTGTCATTTCATTTTGTCCTCCTTTGTTCAGCTACTGCACTGAATACCCATTTGACTGCCTTCCCACAGAAGTCATGTGGACAAAACCCACCCAACAGCTGGCAAGCTGTTGGCCATTGTTTGCAGCAGATCAATATTTTCTGTAGATTTTTCTGCTTTGTTATTATTAATTTAGATCAGTTCAGCAACCTGTTTTGCAACCCGGCTGTACAAAGGGAAGTGCCAGTACAGCCCTGGAGCTGGGCTGGGAAGGCTGGCTGCCTTCCTGGGAGCAGAGGGAGGGCAGCACAGTGTTTGCTGCCTTCAGACCACAGTGCTTAACTAGACTTAAGCTGAAGCACCTTCACTTTCCCATACTATGTACTGAAGATGGCAGATTGTCAGCACCATCCATTTTGTTCTACAAGTCTGGCCCCATGCCACAAGTTGGTAATTGTAGGTGTAGCCAATGACAAGTTTTGGCTGCTGTTATTGAGAAAAAGGGTGAAAATGCTGAAAAACTGTAGTCTTTTCAAAACAAGTGTTGTGCCACGCAGTTGAAGTATCCAGCTGGTCTTGCCATGATGCTGCTGCAGAATTGGGATATTGCTAGTGACAGCATACTACCCATGAAGCTCTAATGGATTAAAAGCAATGTCTCTGGTGAGTGTTTTGTTCATTTAGATATGTAGTTACTAGAAACCTCTCTTTCCTGCTTCTGTACTGATTCCTCTGCTTTCCTGCAGGCTCTTTATGCGGCAGTGTGTTCTTGGCTAGCACCACCAAGACTTGGGACAGATGTAAAAGACATGTCACTGGCAGGACTCTCACATGAAGTAGAAGTTGGTGTGAAGGCCATTTCCCTTCTTCCTGTTTCATCCTCTCCCCAGGTTGAAGGAAGTCACTCCCCCTTCATCTTCTCCATACAATTCATGTCTGCAGGCTTTAATATTACCACCCCTCAACCAACTCTCTTCCAGACTGAGGAATTCTCATCTATTCTTCTCTTCTTGAAAGGATGCCATAGCCTGGCTCTCTGTTTTCTTCTTCCTCCTCATGTTATCCAGTTCTCTCATATTGCTTCTGAGGTGACTAAAATTGCACACAGTCATAAAAATTTGTGTGCGCCTTGAATTCATAACTGACATAAGGTCTTTTCTGTTTTGCTCTGATAACTTTTCCAATAACTTTGAATATCACATTTACCTTTTTTAACCACCGTTATGCTGAAGTGCCTACAAATCCAGTGTCTCTTTCTGAGCAATAATTGCTAAATTAGACCTCATCCCTGTACATGTATAGTTTGGGTTATTTTCCACAGACATACTCTGCTTCATGTTTATTACCACTGCATATCATTTGCCATTTTATTACTCAGCCACATACCAGTAGATTCTTCTGTAATTATTCACAATCAACTGTAGTCTGCAAATGTGGTCACCTTGTTTCCATTTACAGCTCATTTCTAAATATGCTGAAGATCACATATGCATCTGGGACCTCATGGTAACATTCCTGCATCGTGAAAACTGGGCATCTATACTTACCTTGTAGTATTTTGTTTCCTAGTGCTAACTTTACCTTTTAATCTCAGATAATCACTTGCAGAAATTTATTTGGTATTGAAATGATTGTAGCTCCTTGCCTCCAGTTTGGAAGGCTGAGTCTGGGACTTCTGCTTGTAAGTGTTTTTCTGAATTCCTCTCTAGGTTTTCTGGTATTTGAAGTTCTAATACTTGTTTGGGATTTCTTAATGATTTCTGCAAAGCTGCATTTTTATAAAGAAACAAAATGAAGTATCTTTACGTTTTTGTGATGCAATGTATAGGTATAGTTTTTATTTGGTTTCTAATATTATTATCATTATTATAAGTAGTTTGACAACTTGCAGAAATCATGCAACCTCTTTGTTATAGATTCTGCTAGGTCTAATAAGAATTACCCTTATTAGACTTTCAGTGGGATCACTGGTAATACTTTCTTCTGCACAGCTGTTTATCTTTGCAAACTTTGTAGGAGATTAAAAGCTTCTCTTTCTCTCTTTGTCAAATTTGGTTGAAACTGGGTTAGAAAGTTGTGTGAGAAAGACAGACACATAGACATGTACATGCAGTGTGACAGTATAAGCCCTTTCCTTAGGCAGTTGGGCTAAAAACAAAGTACAGAGGTTGTACTCTGAATTCTCCTGTAGCCTTGTGTGCTCAATCCATTGCCATGCATGTGGCTCTTTGTAGTCTTTGTCAGAAATCTGACATCTCTGGATATGCATAATGCATACTTCAAGAAAAGACAAAAACCACATTGCTATATATACAAGACTATAACAGTGATACATTAATTGTTTCATGAGCTTACGAAAGTATTCCTATAGTGTCAACTGATGTTGAGTGTAATAATGTGAATTTAAGGAAAAGCAGTTTCCATGGTTACACTGGAGGTATTCTAAATATAGCAGATGATGTAATCAGTTACAGGGACTAGATACAAGATTGCTGTGTATTTCAGTAAGAAGTTTCTTCTCTGGAGATACCTGTGAGAAAGTGTCTATATTACTTGAGGATACTATTTTTCAAATTATTTCTGTTGTCCCATGATTTTCTGCTCCTCAGAGCCTTTCCATTTTTCCATTTACAGGCTGGTAACTTCTTTATAGTTATTATAAATCATATACATCAGATCACTTTAATGCTTTTACAGAATTCTTAACACCAAATGTAACATTCCAGAAAACAGTTTCCACATCTGGCCAGAGGAAGATTGTAGTTTTTTAATCTCTTCTACCCCATATATTAAAACCCTGTTATCAGCATCTGTCATAGCTGTCTATCCATCTTATCTGTACATATGTCCATCTATCTTTGCTCCCGTTGCTATCGTGTCTCCAGTGCCCTATGATCTGATTTTATCCAGAGAGAAAAGAATGGCTTAATGATCCAAACACATCTCCTTTTCCAAGATATGTAATAAAACATTCCCCTTTCTTACCCCCAACTGAGCAATTATTTCCCAATGGAACAAATTTCACTCCGTGAAATTTGGACTAACTGCTTAGCACGCAGTACATAAGAATGAGTAAATAATAGGTAGGACAAAGATTTGTTGTCACTGAGGTGGGGGGAAGAGGGGATAAGAGAAAATATTCTCAGTTGTTTGTCCAGCTCTCCTTTGTGTTGCCTTTCTAACCCTGCTGAGTCTTGTTGAAATTCTGATTTCTCTCAGAATGTAGTTCATAATAAGTGCTAAGAGAAAGTAAGTCGCTTGCTACAGACAGAGCAGTTTTGTTCCACAGTAAGCTTTTTTAATATATCTAGCTTCAGTCATTCCTGTTTTAATCAAGAATTGCTTTCCATTCCTACTGTTTCTTTTACTGTTTTACTCCATTTCAACTTTAATTCATTTTAAAAATGACACACTGCATTTTAGGAGTGCTGAAAAAAGTATAGTAAGTTAAATAAACTGAAAAAAAAAATGTCCTTCTCAGAAACCACTGCTATACTCCCAGACAGGATTTCTTTGTTTATTAATAGAAACTGGTCAACAATTACTTGTCTTCTCAGAGCAGCATGTTGTGAATGTGCTGTTTTTCCAGTATCAGCAGAAACAGCATTCCTATTTTCCACAGGCAAAGAATGTCAACGTATGTAAGACGCTGCACTAACAGCTAGGGGCTAAAAATCATGCATCCTATTGCATTTTCACCCCTTCCAATAAACCTGTTACTAATCTTAGTTCCTAAATATTTTTTTTCTGCTGCAGATAGCCTGAAGATTATGATGTGACAGTGACGAAAGACTGCAATAAAAGACAGCAGAAACTTTTTCAGGAGAGGTTTCTACTTTCACATGGCAACAGGCAGTGGCAGCATTTGATGAACAGAAATGAATTTTATTTTCAAAATACAAAAGCTCATAGAATTATAGAAATTATGGAAGAAAAAGATATATTGGGTCATCTTTTCCATACTGGAGGCTATGGCAGCTTTGTCCCTGCCTTATAAGGTACTTTCTGAGTCTAGGTTTAAGGTCTCAGGAGACAGGGCTTAATGACTTACTGTGAAAAACTGTTCTATATAGCAAGTTTCATTATAAAACCAAAAGCTTGGTTTTATATTTAGCTCTGAATGTGTAATTTGTGAAAAGATGATTCTACCATTGCTCCTGCTTTTACCTGTGGTACCACTTTAATCAACTCCTTTCTGTCCTTAGTGTTCAGATGTTTCTGGTGCTTCTGGATGGTTCATGTGTCCTGCCACTTGTACTTGGTGCTTGGCCAACCTAGTAATATTTAAGTTTTGCACCTTTCCATATAAGTCAGGCCCTATGCTTGTCAATTAACGTTTCTTGGCAAATATCTCTTCTTCTAGATAGGTTATTGACACAGTTGTAAGATTTATACTTGAGTGTAAAATTGTTTCTGCAGTAGAGTTTAACCATGTTGAAGGCTGCAGCCAGTGCTGTATTCCTGACTGGAAGTCGACAGTAGTAGATTTGAGGGGAATGAAATGTGAAAAGTACCTAAGTATGGTAAATGTCAATTAAACTGACTCACTAAGTGAAATACTAATGCCACTAAATCAAAGACAAGCTCCAGGTGGCTCTGATGTCTCTCCGCACTTGTAATCAAAGCAGAGCCGCCCCTGAGGACTTTTTTCAACAAAGTTCTTCGATTGAGTCCAAGTTAGATTCGTTAGGTGAGTACTTGTCTGACACTTATCACTTTCAAAAACAATATTCCCTTTTTCTTTTGCTCATTCTTTTCAAGGCCTTCTTATCCTGCCTCTCCATATGTGCCAAAATGCCTGATTTGGCATTTGGCACCCTGGAGGAAGTGGGGAATGAACAGGGTGGATGGAGAATTGTCAAAGGCAGTCTTCCCCAATGGAAGAGAGACTTCCTCCAGCAGTCACCGATCTGCCCTAGAAAACTCCCAATGCAAACCACTGAGTTTCCATCCCTTTCCCTCCCCTGAGAGGTCTTCCTGCTCCTGTAGCTGTGCCAGTTCAGCAGTTTATGTGATTGAACTTCAAAGGGACAGTTGAAACACCTGTAAATTTTATGTCTGGGGGGGGGGGGGTTTTTTTTTTTTTTTTTTGATTTTTTTTTTTTTCAGTTGTACCTACCAGGCAAAATTAATAATCCTAGTGTAGGTCACCTCTCTTGGTTCTCTTACAGTGTATGTAGAATCATAGAATCATAGAATGGTTTGGGTTGGAAGGGACCTTAAAGATCATCTAGTTCCAACCCCCTTGCTGTGAGCAGGGACTCCAGTGTAATTCAACTAACTTGACTCATGAGAGCCATCTCACTAATGTGAAGGGGACAGCTCATGGAAGTACCTTTGTTCATATTTTACTTGTTCTGTTTCAGAATGTTCAGGAGATGTTATTGTCTAGTTCTTCAGAATTACACATTTTCTTTCAGTTTAAACCCATTTCCCCTTGTTCTGTCATTAACTGCCCTTGTAAAAAGTCCCTCCCCCGTTTTCCTATAGGCCCCCTTCAGGGGGGTATTGGAAGGCCACTATAAGATCTCCCTGGAGCCTTCTCTTTTCCAGGCTGAACAACCTCAACTCTCTCAGCCTGCCCTCATAGGAGAGGTGCTTCAGCCCTCTGATCATCCTCTTGGCCCTGCTCTGGACTCATTCTAACAAGCTGATTTAAAACAGTGGGTCTCATTTAGTGACTTGTAAGCTAGCAGTGATTTTTCTAGAACTTACCTATGGCTCCCACATGTGGAGTTTTGCCACTAATTTTGGTAGGGTAATCATGTACCCTCCTGTGTGTCAGTTGGGTGAATTCTGCTCTCATTCTAGAGTCTCTGCAGAGAAGATAATCAGACTCAATGCACAAATGTCTACCAGAAGATGGCTCAGGAACCCTCTAAATGGACTAGCCACATGAGAATTAGATGGGGAAGAAATTGGGTACCTGGCCCTTTCTGCCCAGCCAGCACATCTGTACAACATCCAGGAAGAAGTCTGGGAATATATTATCAGCCTTGGAAGGGAGCTTCCCCTTCAGTCTGTCAATGTTTCAGACACTCAGGACAAGACGAAAGATACATGGTTTAGGCAGCAAGTTTATTACCTTTCCTCATCATCATTAAGCAATCCGGGAATGGCTCTACAGTATAGGTCAGCCATCTCCCCAGAACTGCTCTGCATCCTCTGAAGTGGCCTGTGGACCACTGCAGATCCATAGCACTAAATATTCATCCCCCTGGCACAAAGCATCCTCCCAGTATGTAGGGAATTAACTAGTGGGCCAGAGCTGTGAGAAATATCCCTTGGAAGCATGCTTTCCATTTCATACAGGTCAGGGACTGAAAGTATGTGAAGGCACTGGTGTGTGTGAAGACAGGTGTGCTGAGAGGCCTTAGCTTGTCTCTGATCTTAATCAACCTATTTATTTGCAGTTCTGCCCTAACCCTTCCCATACTGCTCCTGGATTCATGTGAATTTCAAGTTCTGGAATGTTATAACCATGTCCTACAAGTCTGTCAAACATTTCCTAGAGCTATTTCACATAAACCCAACCTCTGGCTCTCATAAAAGTAGCCTATCATTGCAACCTCACTCTGCTTCTCTTACTTCCCCATCTGTTGTGAAACTCAAGAGGCTAAGATTTGGGCTGGTGGGTATTTTTCTATTGACAGCAAAGCCTGTTACAATTTTGGAAGTCCTAAGTGTAGTTATGGTTTTGGCACAACTAATAAAATACCAAGTACAGTACCGATGGCCAAGATAGGGAGCAGACATACAGAAGTGGAGGGCAGATTATGAGAAGCATGGGTCTGGTTCAACCTCCTTGCTTTTGCAGATGTACAGTCTGTGAGCTCAAAGGAGGTGTAATATTTTTCCATGGTTGGGTGTCCACCTGCATCTGACAGGCAAGCGGTAGACTGAGAGCACCTTTCACGTGTGGTGCTGAAAGCTGAGCACCCCAAACTACTGCTCTTCTGTCAGCTAGAGTGAATGGAGTACTGACAACAGCTATCTATCTCAGTTATCTTCTGGACCAGAGCCATGGAGAAAGGGGATGACAGAAGGCTGGAAGGGACCTTCTTCAAAAGGAAAATAATGGAAAGGGCACTTCATGGAAAAAAGCCCTTTCTAGAGGAAAATAATGAAGCGGAAAAGTCTAAGCAGTTCTACTGGTTTTACCCATCAACTTTCTTCTGCTGGTTCATCTCTGGGTTATTTTTCTTTTCTATATGCATTTTGCTCTTTCCGACTCCTTAAAGCCTATATTTCTGTTCTGCTATGCCAAGCATCAGGGATGCATTGCAATTTGATTATCACTATGAAGTAGCTACCATAACATTGAGATGCAGGCATTTTCTTTATCATTAGCCTAACAAAGCATATAGAGTTGTAGCTAACTGGAAAGATACAGTACATTATTATTGTTATTATTTCTATTTTTGAAAACCAGGACACCATGGTGTGGGGAGGGGGTGGGCTGCATGAGTGCGTAGACAGACAGTCATTTAATCTGAAATGGAGAGCAAAATGTAATTGGTAGGCTTAGACTCATTAGTATGCTGCAGCCTGGATCTATGATTCCTATTAGAAAAAAATATTAAAGGGCCACTGTTCAGGGAATTGAAGGTGGCACAAACAATTTAGTGGAGTTTTTCGTCAATATATTGCAGAGGGGTTGCACCTTTTCTACTTTTAAGACTAGAATGCAATATTTAAGGAAAATATATTCCACCAGCTGTACTTTTAACATAGCACATCATCCTTTGAAATATACATTTTTTGAAAACAGAATAATTTCTTTGTTAGTCTTCAGTCTGTATCCTTGGGCTGAAATAGATATGTAGGTTTTTGTTTTTATATGGCTTATGTGTACCAAAGTAAAACACAAACAAAACAAAAAGACAAAGGGAAAATGCCATGCATGTTCTTATGATCAGACAGAAAGAAAAAACATTAAAAAATCAGGTGTATATGTTTCTTTTACATACTTCTAATCAGAAAATAGAGTGAATTAGAATCTTTTCATTAAAACAGTGGTGCAAAGAAAACGCAAAGTTTCAGTCAAAATTAAGCTCTCTTCTTTATAAAAATATTGAGGATTTAAAAGAATTGAATTATTTATGTATTATTTCTAGTCAATATTTCCATTTTTAATTGTGACTAAGATTTGTTGCCAGACTTAATGGTGAGCCTCTTAACATGACGTGTTTTCTCAGAGTGCTAGAAATGATCATAAAATCCCTGTTCTCATGAGAAAACTAAGCCTATACAAAACTTTATGTATATGAAAATAGTGGAGATACATGGTAGTCAAGCACTTCATTGAGCTGGTGTTATAAGGTGGGTTTGTTTTAGTACACCAAGGTATGACTTAAAATAGAACAAATTAAAAAATTTTGTATTAAGTTTCAAAGATAGAATGGACCCATGCCAAAAGTCAAAGTTCAGAAGCTTTAGAGATGGTGTAGTCTCTTCCTTATAAATTATTTCTGTGTTTTGATGATAAGTTTTATTTGGAAGAAATCCCTTCTATTTTTCCAAAATTATCACACATACAGTTGTTAAAATATGTTTTAGAAACCCTCACACAAGCAAAGACTAAAGAATCATTCTATTTCCTTTCTAATACAGAGATGCCAGCAGAGATATTTTAATGTATTACATTTAATCACAATATTGTAATCCATTCACCTAGAAATTCATTAATCATAATTCATGCTGCAAAAAAGCACATTAAAATATAGTGACAGTGGGCAAGCAGATCTGTGTTCACAGCAGTGTTATTTAAACAACTGTATACACTTGTAGTTATGCAATTAACCTGCAGTAATAATCTTTGTTACTACTATTATACATACCTCGTCTGGAAGATGGCCTAAGCTGGCAGTAAAAATATCATTGAACTAATGGTTTTACCTCAGCTGGTACACTATTTCTTCCCTGTAAATTGAACAGGCAACTTTTGAGGACCCCTGAACTCTTAATGTTTAGACAGTTTTGGTCCCACTCATTTCATACTCTAACACTGAGCCTGAAACTGCAGTGCCTACAGCTCAGGGGTCAGAGATTCAGATATGTTAGAAAGAAGGACAATTTTGCTTCTTTTGATTTCTGTTTGTAATTTTTTATGGTGTTTTTCATTTAGTACAGATGAGGCTTCTATCTGCCTATTTCACTAGGATGACAATGACAATTGTAAAAACTGTGAATAGTATTGTCATGTTATTAGTAACATTATGAATTATTTATATAGCATGCACAGGTTGCTAGACATTTTACATGCACATAATCAGGGAACTCCCCATTCCTAAAGTCAGGAGGTGTTACTGAGGAGTTATTACTAACAAGTAAGATGAGGCTGGGACAGGATACAAGCATACAAACCCAGGACTGAAATATTTGTTGTAAATTCTGTAGTCTTTTTCCTTTTGCCTTTTTTATTATTCTCTCTCATTTCCCCATCCCAGGTAATTTCACAGCCAACTGTGCCCACAACTACCCCCATAATCAGTGAAAGCGGCCAGCAGCAGATACCATAGCAGTGCAGTGCTGATCCCAGCTCTTTAGAGCACTTTCAAGGTACTGAGATTGTTCTGGGGTGTCCTATGGGATGATAAGTTTTTAACAAATGTCATCTTTTTGCTCAGGAGATGCTGAGCTAGTTCAGATCGTTGTGTTGGAAGCAAGAGCTAAGACTGTGCCTAGGGGATATGCAATCTCCACCACTCATTCCAGCACTGGATCTCAGCAGAGTCTAGAGCTGGCATGGGCCTTCCTCTATATATCAACCATGCCAGTGTGCACTGAGGCTTAAGTCCACACCAAGGAGGTCCTGTGAGCCAAGGAGATGAGGCAACGCAATTGACGTGAAAAAAGGGTGTGTTGGTGCTCAGCTCTGGAGCTCTGGTGACCTGAGGTGGTCAGGTGGCCCCCAGCGCTTAGGTGGGAAGAAGAGAAGTTTGTTCCCTTGGTAGGGTGAAAAATTAGGCTTGTTCCTCTCCCAGAAACTGTATGCTAGTAGAGCAGCTGACATTTAGCTTATTTGCAGAGACAATCTTTTTACTGCCACTGGTCGATGAGGTATACTTCAAATACTGCCAGTAGATCTGAAGGTGCTTTGTAATCGGTGATTCCCATAAAAAAAATGACAGAAAACTCATTCACTGACAGCTGTGGGAACAGAAGTTTTTAATAAAATAGCAGTTTCACAATACGTTGTTTATCAAGTTATTCCTCCATGATTATTATTTACAGTCAAGGAGATAGGCATTCAGCACCTAGCCGAACAAGGGTGGTGGCGTGTGATATTGGCGTGAAGAGGAAAGAATCTGACATTTCAGGAGCATCAGGCTGGTGCAGCCTTGACCAGGAGGCAGCATAGTAAGCCTGACAGCAAGGCAAATATGAGATGCCAAAAGATGTAGGATGGGTTGGCTTTTTTGCACAAGTCCACTACACAAAGCCCTCCGCAAATACAAGTACCAAAACTCTGTATATTATATGAAAATCCAACAGGTTCTGGTAATTTCAGTGTCGGCACAGCCATGGAGGTGACCCAGGTGCAGTACTTGCAGCAGAGATCCAACCATTCCCAATATTTTCTCTGTCAAAATTTGCAGAAAATGCTGGATCCTGCATTTGTAACTGTCAGGGCCCTGTGGGGGCCAGGGGTTCTCCATGGGAGAGCCAGAGCCTGTCCCACTGCCCCAGCCAGCAGCATGGCAATCGGGGGGCACCGGGGCAACCCTAGCCCTGGGTATTAGGTGTCTCGCTAGGGACAGGGACAGGTCAGGCCAGGAGGTCAGTCTGTGGGTGGAAGTCAGTATCTGGGGTCAGATACAGCTGCAGGATGACCACACAGAGCTGTGGGGAAGGGCCAAGGGCAGGCTGAGTTGTGGGGCTTGCAGGTGGGCCTGGCTGAGGGGTACCACGGCCAGACAAGTTGGGGTGGTGGGTAGCTGGAGACTGGCTCTGCTGCAGCCTTACTGGGGCAAGGGCTGATGGCCTTGGGGGGCTGAAATGGAGTCCTGGGGCCTGGGCAGGTTGGGGAGAGCCCTGGAGGTCCAGACAGGGACAGTTGATGCTGGGGATACACTCAGGGCCCTGGCAATAGTCACTTGCAGCTCTCTGTATGTATAGTCAGGCAAATACGGGTGCATGTGTGTAAGCAAAGTGTGTAAGTTACAAACCAGACCTCAGAAGTATGACTGTGAGCATGTAGGAATAATGATATGGTGGGAAAATCATTGTATGCTGCTATTTAGTCCTGTCTCTCCTCCCTGGAAAGCACTTATTTTGACTGTGAGAGTAATATATGTGCTTATATTTGAAGGAAGAGACACTTTGAGTGTATGTGTGCTGTTTAGATAGCTTATACATAAAAGCTTGTGATTCAAGGAGCTGACTGTCTAGCTGAGATACGCAGTACCAGAAGAAACAGCATTAAAGTGAGAGATGAGATAGCATGTCATAATGCAAAGGGAGACAAGTAAAATCCTCTTGGCAAGTGTATGCTGTTGGTGCAGATGTTGTGGTGTTAAGCTTACACTTCCCAGGTTTCCTTACGTACAGGCTGATAGACCAGTCTGGCACTGCAGTGATAGCAGAGGTTGTCCAGGGAACAGAGCACTGGCTGGCTGAGAGGACCTGAACCATAACCACAAGACTACTATGCCCAGCGGAAGAGAGAAGACATTCAAACCACAAAAAGCACTGTTAGCAGAAGTTGAGGCATCTCAAATAGGAAGGGGAATAAGAACTGATAGTTGATAAAATATTATGACTGTGAAGGTGCAGAGGAGACGAAGGCTATGGACAGAGAGTAAAAACAGAAAGAGTCCAGAAGAGGAGACTGAGACATCTGACATAGAGAGATCTCTCAGGGACTGAAGCAGAAGACTGCAGGTCCCTGGACGTCTGGCTTACAGACAGGCGAGCGTCACTTGCAAATGGTAGATTTTGTGGTTGGTTGCCAAAATGAGTATCAGCTTTGCTCAGGAAGGAAAGTAAGGGTCAGGGAGAAAAAGGAAAGCTGCAGCAGATGTTGTTAAGAGCATGAGCTGGCAGCTAAGTACCTGGGGTGGGATACAAAGGAGGAAAAGTGAGGAAAATACACAAGGGGTATAGCCTCCCTCTGAGCAACGCGAACCAGCCTGGTGGAGCCTGCAGCTAAAACCAGATCACAGCAGAGTAGGTCAGACAGCCTGGGAAAGCTGGCAAAAGATCACTGTATTTAAAATTTAAAGGGAAAAAAAAAAAAAAAAAAAGATAGCTGTAACTGTGCTTTTGACAGTTGATTTAACTGCTCACTTTTCTTTATATTTTTGTCATTTGGAGTTAAATGTATTCCCTTGAAATATTTTATTCACAAAGCTCTTAGCCATTCTTCCAATTACATCGCACCCATCCTCTTAAAGATTAACAAGCTTTAATGAGCTCTATTGTTGCTAATTCATCTCCCTTTTATTTTGACAGTGTGACTTTTGTTTACAATTAGCACAGCTAGCGTTATTTACGGTCATGTGGGTCGAAAGAAGAGGATTTCTGTTCAACATGGTAAGAAAACAAATGAGTCCTTTCCTCTGGAGTGCTTGTTAGTTTTGTTTTGTTTTGTTTTTTTAATGAAGAAAAATCTCACAGAAATATATCTTCTGGTGGGACTTAATCAAACTTGAGCATCTGATTCCAAAAAATACCTTTCAAAACTCCCCTTCACTGTAACCTACCTCTGTTACCTAATCTTCATAGGTACTGCAGATTTTTGCCCAGTTTCTTAAGGAAGTAAGACTGATGTGATCATCCAGTATACATTTGTTTTGCATACAGATTCTCTTCGTGTACATTTTTAACAAATTGTTTAGTTTCAACCAGATTTGAAAATGAAATGACAGTCTTAAATATATTAAATTCCACACTTTTGATGAAAATAAAGAGCTGTGTAGAGGAATGAGAATTTAATTATGGTGCCCACCATGAGAAAGCCTGCAGCATGAGCTTAATCCTTGTTAGACACTGAAGACTCTATGAGGGAGAGAAGGAAGGAATAACAAATCCCAGCTCTGGTCTCAGAAGTTTCCAGTCAGAACTCATATTCTGTCAGAGAATAGATAATCCAAGAAAGAAACCAGCTTTTGGATGCATTGCTTGCAGAATATCTCCTTTTACTCTGTTATTACTGTAGTTAATTATTTTATTAATTTGTCTCTGAAAATGTCTGAAGACTCTGTTTGATCCCTGCCAACTTCCCCCAGTTTTGAAGGAGCTGAGCAGTCCATCCCCACTCTCAGATCAAACCCAGAGGAGAGTTTCCTTCTGAAAAGCCATCTGCAGGCCAGCCTGACCAGCTTTTGGAGGCCATGGGCAGTCAGACCGAGCTCCCTGGGGAGGCCAACCCAGCTGTGTCCTCCTTCAGGACAGCTCTGAGAGCACTTGCCTTCTCTTTCCTTTAGTGTACAATGTTTGCTTGTGGTTACTGTCCTCATCTGCCAAGTGATTGACTGACCACTGCTCAATTCCACTTTGCCTAAAAGGCCCTCCCAAATCCTCTAACTTTCAGGCCCAGGACTGCTCTGGGGCAAGGACAGGGGTGGCTCTGAAGCTGTGCCAGTGTGCACTGAACAAGTTCATAGATTATGTAGTAGACTGTGTATCATGCTATAGACTGTACTGGTTCAGAGGCTCACTTGGGATGGTAAACACTACACTTTGGTCCTTGTTCTGGAGTTGTTGGATTAAACAGTGCTGGAACCCAGACCTCTCTCCTTACAGGCAAGCATCCTTTCCTTAAGCTATGGGGTTTATATTATCTTCCATTTTACTCTTTAAATGTCTCTCATCTGCTCCTTCCTTGTTCCTGTACTTATCTTGCATTATTTTCATATAGTGGCACACCTTCAACATAGGGGCTGCTTAGCAACCTTTCCCAAGCTAGCCTACAGCTTCCTGGTTTTGTATTGTATTATTGTATTGTATTGTATTTTGTATTGTATTGTATTTTGTATTTTTGTATTGTATTGTATTGTATTTTGTATTATTCTCCTTACTCCTTCCTTTGGGTAAGGAGTAAGGAGAATAATAAGTAGTAAGAATTACCTCGGCAGTGGAATTAACACCAAGAACTGAGATCCTGCTCAGGCCCTGGGAAGAAAGAAAGAGCACAGATGCCAGTCTTCAAGATAGGGATCTGGTGGTGACTTCTGCCTGAGGGACAGGACTTAAGGTTTATTGCTGTTATAATAACCAGCATGCTGATTATTTCTGAGCCCATGTTGCATATGAGAACGCCTGTGTGATACATGGTTTTGTGGTGCCACTGGAAACCAGGCTGGATGCACTGTCAATTGGGGAATTGGTGCTGTGTGTCATGAAGTTAGGGTGTAGTTATTGCATAGGGCACTCTATGGTCATCTGAGTCTCTACAGTGCCATGCTGGATCTGGATCTGGTGTTTACCCACTGCAGTGCAGAAACACTGTAGCTCATTCAATTTTGCCGTCTTCCTCGTGGCTGCTTCAAAATCTGGAGATAGTTGGGAGAAACTTTCATGGTGTTGCCCTGAGTGATGATGACATACAAGATCATCCATGCCAGCAACCTTTTGAGTTGCATAAATGGTATGGAATCTCAGCAGGAGAAGGCAGCTAAGAGTTCAGCATGATGCCGTCTGGCTTTTAGTTGACTCTACTTTGAATCTAACTTTTAGTCTTGGTCATTGACCATCTCTCTTTGCATTAATTATTTCAGGAGTTCTGAAACTCCATATTCTGTCAGTCTTTGTAGTTGTGTAAGAAGAACTATAGACTTTGCTTTGGGCTGCCTTTCACTTTCAGCAAGCCCAACATCTGTGTCTAACTGTTTGCTACCTGCCTCTTTGCATTTTTACCTCTGAATGTGATCAAACAGGTACCGTCTTCTCACTCCCTTACTGTTTCTGCTGGTGTTCTGTATTCTCACACAGGGAGAAGTCTTTGCTCTAGTACAAATGACAACAGTGCATCTTTTCCCCTGGCATGCTGCTTGCTATTCAGGAATGCATGGGTCATACAGCCCTACAGCATCATCTCATAGGTCACACATGTGTAGAGGTTCTGTGAGCTGCTGAGCTCCTTTAGTTCCTACAGGAGCCCTGGTAAATAATGGTCACAAGGAGCACAAGTATGTGGCTTTTCAAACCTCTTCAGGATAATGTGAGAGGCTGATGAATGTAATCTTTTTCTCTTTAATGTTCAACTGTCCTTGGCATAAAAATCTTCTCAGGCCTACGGCATCATGGAGGTGCCTGACTCAGAACAGTGAATAGCATGAAAAATGTGATGTTCATAACTTCTTTTTTTATGCATTCATGCAGAGGAGGTACCTTTAGATTCCTCTGGCAGCTGGTGAAATCTAAACATAAAACAGCTCCTGTCTTTGATAAAGTAAAATTTCAGACTGCTGAACTGGGATCAGACACTGCAGCAGAACATTTAGATGTAGGCACACACAATTTTATTTGTTGTAAGTTTCCTCCCAGGAAAAAGAAGATGATCAGTGGTTTCAAACTGAGCATAGATTTTAATTGCTTAGTTATTTGCCAGGAGGTAGTAGTCACTAATATGTGACTGCACTGTACAAATTAATTCTGTAAAGTAAACTGGTATTTTTACAGGAACTTGAATGAGATGCTCAAACTGCATTTGAATAGAATTGGAAAAGCTGTCTCCTTAAATCCCTTGTGAAAAGCATGGGCATAGCCTATTGCCATTGTACCAGACCATATTGGGAACACGAAGAATTGGGATTTTTTTCAGAACCTGAATACGGTTAAGTTGGAGCCATTTCCCATTCTGTGACAGCAAAGCAGATTAATTGCATCTCAAGCTCCATTTCCAGTATGTTTGTCACCAGATTGGGTGAATAGGATCGTAATCCTTCTATTCAGCTGAATTGCAGCTTACCGCATGACCTTTTCAACAAATGTATTTTAATTAGCTGTGTGTTCACCTTCTTCCTATTGCTGAAAGCAGGAAAAATGGATTATTGACAGTATGGAGTATTATATATTTAACCTTTTAGGCTGAGAATTTGGGCTGGAGTGAAACCAATCCGTAAGGACAGCTATCAATATCGTACAGGTCAAACTGTGGCTAATTCACAGCTTCATTTTACACACTCAGGTGTATACAGTGCACATCTCTGCAGCCACAAAATATCTGTGGTAATTAAATAGTCTTTGAAGTTTTCTGTTTCTCCCTGATTCTTCTATTTCCCTTTTTCCATGGCAGCCTCAAGCTCTGCATCTAAAGGGCACAACAAGGGCTCCTGCTCTGTCATTTGTCCAGGCAATACTGAAAACCTTTGCCCATCTGCAAGGATGTCTAATTCCAACCCATTGGTAATGTACAGCCAGGCCCTGGGCCAGCTTCTGGTCAGGGAGGGGGCTGATTAGCGAGACGGTTCTTTAGGACAGACTCCAAACAGAACTAATTTGTTTTTTACAAAAAGGGATGGAAATCCCAGAAGAGAGGCCATATTCTACTGCGGGAACATTGGCCAACTGCTTCCTCTTCAATCTGCATCTTTAAAAGGCTTCAAAGGCTTCTCATTAAAATAAAAAGGATAGTGTTAGATCCCTACTCATTGATGTATTTTGTGTATTTGGTCATGGCTCTCTATAAACGTTACAGACATCCTCACTAGAGAATGGTGGGTTTTATCCACCTCTGCTGTTCACCATAGCATCCTGTTGGAAGGGACCCTAGAGTGAGTCACAGGCAGCCAAGGACTTTGTTAACTTTTTTGACCCAGAATTGCTATTTTGACCTTGGGACATCACTCCATCTCTCTGACTTTCCCTCCCAGCTTTTATCTTCCTTGTCAGTTCATAGTATAGGCTCTTGCAGGAGGTGGGTTAACTTTACCTGCGTGTCTGTATGCTGCCTAGCAAAATGTGGCTGCATGCAATCTAGTTGGTGTGGTACAAATGCATTGTCAGTACTAATCCAGGACAAACAAGGAAGCAGGCCTGAGTGGTTCAACTTTGACCAAAGAGAGACTTCATATGAAAAATATAGCATTACATGAGAGTTTTCTTTCTTCAGTCCTCTGCATTTCCACATCTTGACCTAAGTGCTGTACCATAGCCCACACTGGCTGCTCCGAGGTTTGGTAGCTATGTAGCAGCCAGGCTGAGCTGACAGGAGAACTGCCAGCACACACACTGGGGTGGGCAGTGCAGCCGTGGCACTGCATGCAGCCCTGGACAGCCACAGAAAATGAGGGACTCACAGCCATGGTTGCTCAAAGCACAGGTTGGACCCCAGTAGAGGGCATTGTGAATAGCTTCTGGTTTTCAGGAAACATAAGTGACAAGCTATCAACCCCAGCAATTGGTTTCTATCAGCTTATATTGGTTACATTTTCAAAGCTGTGTTCAAAAGGAAAAGGGCAGGAAACATAATGCTTCAATGATACTGTCATTTGTTAGATTCCCTTAATAAGCCAGCTGTGAATAGATGAAATTGCTTTGTGAAACCGCCGCATGAAGCACACCTTCCTTGTAGCTGTCTCATGCAGAGCAATAGCTGCTGAGGTTAGAAAATGCCTCATGGATCAACAGAGCAATTCTGCCACCAATACCTCAAGTTAAGGTAACTCCTTTGGAAGGGTGTGAAGGAGGAGTGCATGCAATGAGGTCATTTTGACCTCTCTCTAGCCAGACGCACACACCTATACCAGCAATGAGGGCAAGAGGCTAACCCAGATAAGGGAGAACAAAGTAAGTGCCAGTTTGATATATGAGTACATTCCAAGCTTTAAGCTTGGCTCCTGCCCTTTTCTGTGTGTAATAAATGAAATGACCTTCCAGTTAAAGTGTAAGAGATTGGAAAAGACAAAGCAGAGCAATAAGGCCCTTTTTCACAGTGTATACTTGCATTAGAATTCTGCTCTCACACTCTTGCAAAGGAAAACTGTAGCTTGAAGAGAAAACAACATAGCATTAAGCCATCCTGGTGTCAAATATCGTAAAAGAAAACAGTTAACGACACTGCATTCTCATTACCAGCTTTGGGTATAATAGCCTCCCTCCTTCAATACCAAACAGGATTTCTTAGTGTTCTTTTGTGCTTAAGTCTCCAACTTGGCAATCCTACCCAGCCTGGTGCTCATAAACTGTAACTCCTTTGTCATTCCCAGGTATTTTCTCTAGTTTTTGCTTTTATTGTGACTTGAAAATATTTTATGACCAAGTTCTATTGTTGTTGTGTGTACAGTGGGTAATGAAACACCTTTATCTGCATCTTTTGTTTTTTTCTTTTATTCTTCCAGCTTAATGACATTACTGTGAGCATCACTGGGACTGTTATGCAGATGTACTGAATACCAGAGAAGTTGCTGCTTCAGGATAAGCCATTACTTTTTGTTGCCCCCACAGGCCTGGGAAAGATAGCTATTACAAACAACTTCCTGTGACAGTTACCTCATGAAAAATATGTTGTATGTCAAATTAACTTCTCAGCACAGGCCTCAGCTAATCATACCCAGGACATCTGCCTAACGAAACTCGAAAGATACCGAGAGTTTTAATTAAAATCAAATATGTAATTGTGCTTAGTTTACTCCACAGAGATTATCCACAAAATAATATGAAATACTCTCCTTCCACTTCTGACAGAATAAATGAAAGCTGATTTGTTTCTCCATATAATGTTTATTACCAGGGAAACTACACTTTAATTGATCTTGACAAACATTCTGATTTACGGGGTATATAGAACAGCACATAGTCCGGAAAGAACCTCTGCTTACCTCTATCTTCTTAGCTGGTTTTGCTTTAAAAGAATGAACAGCTTCCTGTCTCTGAATATTCTTCAGTCTAAAGCATATTAAAGGGAATCATCAGATTGGGTTCCAACTAGTAAAGAGATCCATCTGTTAGGGAAAGAAAGATCTTAGCAGTAGGTTATATATGGTACTCACTAAAACACAGAGTGCAAAAAGATCAACTGGAAAAATGACAGCATCCAGGAGATTATATGTAGAAAATGGTTAGCTCTCCAGTATCTAAATCATGCATTTTTAATTCATCATATGGCGGACAAACAAGTCAAACGTTAATTGGCATGATAAAAGGGAGGTCATACCATATTCTGCACCTTTCAATACAAAGAGCCTTGCTTGCCAGCCAGCCTAGATAAAACTTGGAACTTTGTATTTGCAGGCACCGGAAATGAGATCTGTGGGAAATATCACTTATCAATTAATGCAAAAATAAATTAATAAATTAAAGTGAGGAGAAAGTGCTGAAAGTGCTCAGTGTGGACATGAGTTGTTAAGGACATTATAGATTATATCATTGGTATTAAAACTTACTGCAATAATTGCAGCTTCCCTGAGCAAATAAAACTACGTATTTGACTCTGCTGTAACATAAATAGATGCACTACATAAAGAATACATTTTTATGCACATTGGAGTTTGATGAATGCTATTACGAAGCTGAGAGATTCTAGTAAATGGTGAAATATATGCCACCAACAGTAAAAAAGACTACAAAATCCCATGAGGATATTTGCTGGTGGACTCACAAGTCATGATCATTTTCAACTCAGGATAGTCAGGATAAAACTATTTGCTCACTGTATTTTTGTTTTATGTTTATCCTTTTCTTTAAGCTGTGTTTTCAAACTTCTGTCATCAAAGAGAATGTTAAGGTAGTCTAGGCAGAAGATTTGGGATAACTAGCCATTTGATAATGATCAGTCCCAATCCTGGCAATTTCACCATAAGCTTGTGCTCTCTTGAGGTAGGCAGCTGCACTGGTTTAGCCCACACAAAAATAGGGATTTTCTCTCAAACGAGGAAAATTCTCAGGAGGGCACCATTTTCAATTTATAAAAAGTACTTATGCATTGCCATGAGAAAGCCAATTCAACTAGAGTTTATCTTACATTAATCAAATAGTATGCAAAGAAAGATTGACAAACCTTGAGATTAAAAAAAAAAAAAAAAAAGCCTAGTATGGGTACATTAAAATACAGTTTCCTCCCTTCCATTACCCTTCCCTTGGGTCCTGTTCTCATGGTTCCTATCACACACACACACAGACTGCTTCATTTGTGACCCAGCATATTCCTAAGTAAGGATTGTAACGAGATACCTTACAGGGCTCTGGATAGACTACCCCTGTAGGTCTGGTTATAAAAATAGCACTTGAGCTGGCTCTAGGAAAGTGCTAGTTCAACATAAAGATGGTAAAAAAAAAAAATTATTACATACATTTTGATTTTCTAGTTCATAAAAATTATTTGAAAAGTCCATCTGTTTGGCTGATGGATTGCAGTGGACTAGCTATGAAATGAGTGAGAACATGTAGATTCTGAAAAATGTAATATTTGTCTGGCAAAACTGTTAAGTATATTGAAAAAAGTGCCTTTCATGCTCTTTTTATATCTGCTTCTGAGCCAAAAGCTGATGAAGAACCTGAAATGTGGTGTTACAAAACCACATGAAACAAATGTACTTTTTTGAATGAAAAACACCAGCTACCCAGCTTAGATAGTTTTATGGACTAGATGAGGTGTCTTCCCTGATTATGCCTGACTAGGGTCACTCAGGGTTATTTGTTAGAGGCCAGGATCATAGTGGTACAACCTGTAGCATAGTTTCCCAGAGTTTTATTTTGGTCCCCTCAACTGAAGCAGATAGCAAGCATTTCAGAAACAGTTACTCAAACTGAGTCAATCTTTAATGTATGCATTTACAAGCACTTACTGGGAATGAAATCAAACTGTAGTACAGATGTTACAGAGCTTCATTTTACGGTTTCCAGTTGAACACAGAGACTTGTAAAAGCAAAGAACAGAGAAACTATTCTTGTAAGAAAGGTCACTTTTTGTATTTTATTAACTTTTTAATTGCTGAACACCTGCCACTAAATTGGAAGCCCCAACACAAAGCATGTTTCATTTTATGCACAAATCAACACAATCTAGTGTAGTAAAAGTCAATGATGGAATGACACAGCACTCAACTTGGTCCACATGGTATAGCTGGCTATCATCTTGAGGTAGGTGCTTTGAAAGTTAGATGTGTGGAAACACAGGTAACAATTTGGAAAATGTAGCCTAGCTATTAAGAGAAGACTGTGGGCGGTTGTGGCATCAGGGAAACCTTCACAAAACATCTCCAATGCAGATATTCATGGGTGAGAACCAAGGGGAGCCGAGGGACGGTGTAGGGCTCTCCTGGGGGCACAGAAGTACTGGACTAAGATGAAGGAAGCCAAATGAATCCAGATCCATCTGTACAGCCATTGGCTGAGACCAGGAAGGAGGGATGTGGTGGCCCCATGAGAGGGAAGTGGAGGGAGTCAGTCTTACATGGTTTTCAGGCAGAGTGGAGGCAGCAGGAGGTTGAGACAGCAGTGCACAGTGTTATCTTCAGTGTAACAAACACTGCCAAACTGCCTGATCAAAGAGGCACTTTAAGCTACATAGAGCACAAGGCAACTTTCTGGTCTATAAAGAAATCAGCTAAAGGAGAATCCATCCCAGATCTGTCAGAGTGATTCAGTCAGTGATTATTTCAGTGAAGTATCTGATCAAATGACTCAAACTTCCAGGCATTTTGTCAACTGACTGAAAATGAACACCAGACGTCTGACTACATGCCTGAAGTCACGTACTGAATTAAGCAGTCAAATAAATAAGGGGACCAACAGTTACTGCACAATGTGGTCTCAAAAATGAGATTTTTTTTTCCATCCTCTGATGACAAAAATTGGACTGCCCTTTGAGCTGGTGGGGGAGGAAGGACACCCTGTACTTCTTTGCCCGTGTCTGCTTGGTTTGTAACTTAACCAAACCCTCTGCTGAAGGGCAGTGAGGGAGAGACGAGGGCTGCAGTGTACCCTCTTCCGTGTCAGTCAAAACACTCTGGCCTGGAATACAAGATGGGGAAAGCTGCTCCTCAGGGGCTGGAGAAGCAACTTCAACTTCTTCTGTGGAGCTTTTCTTGTGCTGCCTCTCTCTCAGAGCAGATTGCATTTACCCACCTGCTGGAGCACATGTGGTTTGAGTGATTTTCGTAGTCTGATTACAGCTTCTGTTTTGAAGTTCTTTGTCTGAGCTGTTTCACCATTCCTTGGTGACTACATTTAATTAATTCTTGAAAAAAGAGGGAGATCTTTGCCCAGTAACTTCTCTCACAAACAAGGTCTTTGCAGGGTGTGCACTTAGGCCCCTGAATGGAAACTTAGCTGCTTGCCGTGATATTTTCCATCAGGGTGTATAGGCAGGTTGCACTCTTAAGCACATCACTTCATGCCTGCTTGGGAAATGTGAAGTGTTGTACTGAAAGGCAAGGAGCAAACTAGCACTTTTCCATGCTTGTCTGCACAGGCCTCTCATGAGCAAATGGAACTCCAGATATGAGTTCTCCCTGCAGAGTTAGTGATTAACACAAACCTTTCCTTTGCTTCCTCCAGGAGAGGGATGAAGAAAAGAGACTGTCCTTACCAGAATCGCTGGCCCGTCAGGAAGTGCTGGAGCTGATGTGTGCTGCTGGTGCAGACATGCAGCCTTACAAGAGATTAGAATATAGATAGAAGCTTCATGGCAGATTTCCCAACATGCAGAAATCCAGAAAGGTACTTTGTGAACTGAAAATGAAACATGTCTGTATTTGGGAAAAGGCTTTGCTTATCTAAACGCATTCCTGTGGATTTTTTTTGTGATTGGCTTCAAGCAGGAAACAGCTCACAGGAACCCTCCAGACACTTGACCCCTCTTTTCTTTCAATGCAAGGAACCTCCTGAAAACCTGTGGCTGTCCCATTGTTCTACATGGAGGAAAAATTACCTGCTCTGAATACTGCAGGTGGTTCCCTTCTGTGCCAGAGAGAAACCCCTCACAAATGGCATCCTGTTGGTATTTCTGCAGGGCTCCCTCATCCAGAAGGTTTCAGAATGGACCTTTCTCATCTAGATGAGTTACTGCTTCCACTTATTCCAGGCAAGAGGCCTAAGATAAAATGGAAATAAATGTGTTTGTTGACTTCCCTGTCATTTATGTTTGTTAGCTTTTCTCTTATGCACAGTGTATATTACAATGAATTCAAAAATAATAATAGCTAATCGTGGCCTGGCAGGGATTTTTAATGGATTTAATTTTTCTCTATCATGCTTACACATGATCTCTAATATTCAGTGTTTTATGGGCTTCTTATCACTCCAGTAATGTCTGCAGAGTGTTCATGGGGTGCTCGCAGAATAACTGCGGGAAATACAAGCTCCCCCAAGACCAACAGGTGCTGGTTCCCATTGCAAAGCCAAGGAGCATATGTCCTGTGACTGGATGGCTGATTTTGCATGATTCACATCATAGAGGTTTTTGTCTTTCTCACAACCATTCTGAGGGAAGGGAGCATTTAATGGAATGACTTACATCACATGGTCGGTAGATGGCCTGGAAACATGCTCAGGCTCGGCCCTTGAACTGCCCTTGTTACGCTGAAGCTGACAGACTCTGCATGCTTTTTGTCAAAATGAAAGGTGGTTACTTTTCACTGCGTTGTGACATATTACATACAAATTATGACATTATTACACATGAAATTGTAGAATCTGAACGTTGCCTATGTGGGTATGAGTGATGTACATGTCAGCTGTGCAGGAGATCAGGACCGGCTGGGGTTCATCGCCCTTCCCACACAGGTTCTGCCACTGCCTAGGGGGAATATTTAGGTTTCACCACTCAGCTTCTTTTTAAAGAAGCATGAATCCATTGTAATGCTCCAAAATAGTGAGGATTGTTGGTCCATGCAGTGCAGGAAGCACTGTTGCTATGGTAACCAGTCCTGTATCCTTTTTTGTGTATTTCTCTAATAAAAAACCAAAACAAACCTATATATATGTGTGTGTGTGTGCATTACTTTTATTAGATTATTGTACCTTCAAAAAGCGTTGCTCAGCTTTTTATCTCAGAATCAACAGTTTAATTTCAGACTGGGTCAGTACCAAAATTATTATCATTATTATTCCAGATGCTTTTGTGATGGCCTTTGTGAATTTACTGATGGTCCCAGCTCAATAGATAGTGACAGGTGTCTACACTATTAGTGTCTACTACAATTAGCACTAATTGGTACCTCTATTGGCAGCAGAGGTTGGCTAGGGATTTAATTGAGATGAGAGATGAACATGCTCTCTCTGTGTTCTTCTCTTCTTTCCCCAAATACAGAGCAGAACACATCTGAAATAAGTCCTCATGGTCAAAGTAAAGAAGAGCAAAAGTTTCAATATTTATTACTCGATTTGTTCCTGAGAGGTGGCTTAATGGAAGTATTCAATCTCTGAGACTTCCAATTTGGCATTTTTCAGGTGAAATTTTTATTACTAGCCTAATTTTTTCCAGGTGCACTTCTGCAGCTGCGATGTATTGTGCCATAATTTAGCACCTGCAGTTCTTTCTAACAGTAAAAATTTCCAACCAGGAAAACAAAAGTTGGGTCCAGCCTTGATTTAAATAAATAAAATTTAAAAAGCAAACCTGTAATGAAATGAGGAACAATAAGCTGCTTTTAAAGAAGGTTTAATCAAGCAAAAGCATTAGTGATAAAATACTCTTTGCTGATAAGCATTAACAAAAAGAGGAAAGTGTCTCTGTGTATTGCATTTTAAAGGATTTTCTACAAGACTCTTCATCTGCTTAATTGTTACTTTCCTTTGTCGAAAAATCTCCCCCATTTGTTAATTTCTCCTTATGCCTGACAAACAGCTCTAACCATGTTAAATTGTTCGCTTGTGATAGGGGAAAGGGTTTTTTTATTTATGTCTATGAAGTTATTTGAAAGTCTTAGAAACATGAAATTTATAGCAAGTTCAAAACAGGTGAATTACACTCCAAGTAAGTGTTGGCAGCTCTTTATCTTTTCCTTGTTTTCCATATTTAATTCCACACTTGAAAGATGGAATATGCATCATTTCCCCATCATGTCTCTCTGGTTCACATTGAGTGAAGTGTTTTGAATTAATTATGTTAAATTATTAATAGCTCAAGATTTGAAAACATTACAGGGTTTGAGTAATGTTTTATCAGGCAGTAGCTGTATGATAATTCTGACGTTTTCATACAGTTGAGTACACTTCCAGCTGATAGGTAAAAATTATGACTATATGTTAGAAGCACTTAATTCAGTTCATTGTGAAGCATAGTAAGGTAATGAACATTTAAGGTGCATATTAGAAAAAAAAAACAAAAAACAAACAAACAAATGCCTGATAATTAATAGACTCCAGGAGAGCCAATGAAAACAACTTCTCTTAGGTAGTGTAAAATAAACTGTGCAGAAATATAGAATACAAAGCAGGTCCATATTGGTAAGGACATGAATGACGTAAGAGGCCATTTCTGCATCTAAATCCTGTGACTCTCTGATACAAAATAGTATTTGATATATCACCTATATCTGTCAGTAATTAACTGATGGCTAACAGTTCATTTGTCAGGGAAAAGGAAAAATAATATTAACATTAGGCCCTCAAAACAAAGCATTGAACTGCAAGAATTCTTCTAGCATAAAGGGCCAAATACAAAGTTTATCTTCTGTTAAATCTCCCTGACATTTTAACTAGGGCTATAAAATAAATGGTCATCTAAATCAAGCTGTATTAATTTCAAGTATTATTTTGAACCTGTTTTATGGCACTACAACCACCCAACAGCTTTTAAGGGAGAGGCAAGACAGCTGACAAAAGACCTGAGAATTAGTTCTATAATTATTTGCACAGGGAAAATGGCTTCTTTCCACATTCAGCCCACAGTGTAGTTCTTGATACATTTCATCACCCTCACGCAATAAACCCTGTGGAGGAATTAAAGAGCCAGGAAATATATGTTAGACGCACAAGACAGATACCAGCACTTAGCACTTATTTCAGCCCCCCCTTCAGCACATCCCCTGCTCTGCCTTAAGCTCCCCTGGCTGCCTATGCTTCCCTGGGTGGGAGTAAATGACTCAGGCTCAGGGCACCTTCCACCTGGGCAAGGATTGATGTCTTCTCTCAAGCGAGCTGCCCTACCCAGGGCATTTTCCTGAGGCTGGCACTGTTTAAATTTCTTGTAAAGTAAAGCAACAAGCTAGTACATGGGCTGACAAAGAATGAGAGCAGGGGGGTGCCTAACTCTCCTTGAAAGTGGGATTTCACCATGCTCTTGATACTTGCAGTCTCCTGGTGGATAAGGTCCTTGAACTGTGGTGGTGGCAGCCAGTGGCTCTCAACCTGTTTTTCTCCCCACTGTATGGAGAAAACTCAAGCATCCAGCTTGGTGCTGTGGTTTCCTTAAGACAGCAGAGTGCCTAGATGCTGTGTGCAGCATGACCTAAATCTTCCCTGTGGATCTAGACCCATCTGAGTAACAAGCTTCAGTGTAGGAGGCAAAATATGTATACATCTGTCCTTATATATCTAACCATAAAAGATTGTATTTAGACATCTGTTGAGTCATGTAACTGCTAGAGTGATTTTCAAATACACCTTAGTAGTTTTGACAGCCAGTTCTTATTTCAAAGACTTATTTAGACAGCCAGCAAGATTTTCAAAGCATTTATCTGTTTCTCTGACTATTGCACACACACTGAAAACCTAGCCCATGGTCTTTTACAGGGAGAAGCATAATTAAGCACTTATACATCTATAATACTAAAATACTCATTCACTGACCATTTTGTAATATATTCTGTAAGCCTTAGCATCTGCATTCAGTGCTCGCAAGGACTCCTGCAGGACTGGGCTTCACTAAGGTGATCTGTGTCTTCTCTGAAAGAAATAAATGCTTTACTCCTATTCCAGCCAGCAGTTTTTCAGGTTCTTTCACCACGTTCACTCTTGGTAGCTGGTATTTCAACACTGCCTCCTGTTCTAGTATTTTCTAACCAACCTGTCTCTTAGGTATGTTAGACATTTCCCAGGGACCCAGCACAACAAATCCACCTTGAGTAGAATCAGAACCAATGTCTTATTTCTGGCCCCCTATCTTACCTAGTATCAACATTGGAGCACAGTATCATTTTGCATTTTGCTGACAGCCCAATTAGGTATTTTTAAGGGGG
>NW_010341010.1:0-28796 GCF_000700745.2 Antrostomus carolinensis
TTTTTTTTTTTTATTGTAAGTAATCCTGGAATTTTGTAATTATAATGTCTCTGCAACTTTTCAACATGTATATTTTGTCAAAACTGGCAATTAGAAAGCTATCGGTCTCCACCCACCTGAAAATACAATTAAATTTTAACTCTAATGTTTTTAATTCATAGTGAACAACTCAGTGTTAATTTTCTGTATTTTATCCTTCTATTAAAGTTTTAGTCTTTATTCTAACTCGATGTTTTGCCTAAAAGTATCACTCTCTGAACAACTAATTTATCTCTTAATGGATTAAAATACATTGGCAAGTGGCATAGGGATCCTTTCTAAAACACACATGGGCTCTTCCCGTCTAAAGTTTCCTACAGAGGACTTGGATTTAAAAATCAGGCTCACCGTATGCCTCACATACTGCCCTCAGAGCAGAAGCTGTTTCCTGCGTAGTCCAGCTCCTCAGGAAGGACAGATTTCTCCAGGGTCAGAGCTATCGGAGCAGCTTTAGTCAAGTTGAGCGGCAGCAGCTGATGTGGGGGAGAGGTATATGCCCCTGCCTTATCAGTTGGCTGCAAATCTGCTTTCCGTCACATCTTTTTGCTTTTCCCTTAAAAATCTGTTGGATTTTTTTCCTTTTCTTTTCTTTTGTTTAAGATGTGCCTTGTGCTAGTCATCCTCTCTTGTCCCCCTGCAAAGGTGGGAACCGCAGAGGGGTTGTGACTTTTCACTGCTCTTGGAAATGGAGCTGTCACCTGCTCTGTGTGCATGGGGTGTGTTGGGGGTTTTTATCTGAGCTCACCTTGGGAGGCACGGTACACATTGGCAAGCACAGGTCAACGACCAGCCACTTAATGGAAGAGGCACCGGGAGCGACCAAGGGTTGCGTGTGATGTGTGCCGGGATTACAGCAGGGAGGCTGGTTGTTCCTTTTGACTAAAACTCTTATCTGGGCTGCTGTCCTCCCCCCATGAATGGGACGCCATTCCTGCAGCTGAGGGACACATCAGGCATCTTCACTGGCCTTGCTAGGTCCTTTAAATAAATCGTACCCTTTTCCACATGAAATTATTTTCGTTTATTCTCATTACTTTAAATGCTTTAAGCCTTTTTTTTTTTTTTTTTAGGTTTAGCTTGTTATTTTGCATATGTTATGATTTGAAGCTTTTAGATTATTTTCTGCAAGTAGTGCATGCTACACTTGGGCTTAGGACCAACTACCAATTTGTAGCTGCTCACTTTCTGCTTGTTCGAGGAATAAGTTTAGGAGGCTAGACTTTGTTTTTCAAGGAACTCCAAATAAAGACATATGTACTTATTTTATAAATTGCGTGCTTACTTTATTTCTTTATTTACTATTTTCTGAATTGCAGTGGGGGTTTTTTAGTGTAAGCAAACCCTTCTATTCCCTTGCTAGTTGTGTGGTTTCATTATTGGGATAGCAATTTTCAGGTGACATACATCAGTAAATATGTAGAGAATACATCTAGAAGTAAACATGTCTTAAAAAACAAAGGCTAATTCTGAAAGCTACTCAAAGAAAAAATATTGACATGCATCCAGTTATGTGTATGTACACATGTAAGGACATAGGGAGGGAGAAACAGAGAATTCATTTCATTTTTGTGACCAATTTGTTTCCAAACTGCTGAAAAGATTTTGGACAGTTTATGATGAAATTGCGACCTTTGTTCATACACCTACTTTCTGCGGGCCAAGAGAGTGTTAACATGTTTTTCTAAAACTCAGCAGAATGGGAGAGAGGAGTGGATGTCCTGCAATGTGTTCTCAGAGCAAACTCCTGTCTTAATGACACCTGGTCTTCCCTGTTGTTTGCCTCGTGGTTGTTCTCTCCTAAGGAAAGCCAGAGCTGGAAGTTGATTTCCCTGTCTCTTGCTCTTAGCCTTTCCTTTTCTTGAAGTATTTAGAGCTCCTTCAGATATTACCTGTAAAAAGTCTTGAGTGGTCCCATTCATCTCCCTAACACTGTGATGCTGTGTTCGTAGAGTGAGTTCGTCAGAAGGGCTTTGTCCTTTGCAGGCTGGGATTTTCCAGGAATTTCTATGGATTACAGATCACAGCCCGGTCACTCATAAGGGTTTTTCCTATATCACAGACATCTGTATAACTTGGAGCAGTTGCCAGTCCGACTAGAGGAAAACCAGGATGGATTGCCCTGCAGATTACTTCTGTGTTCTGGCGCGGTTCGGTCTTTGACATTTAGTTTATATCACATCTGATTCAGTCAGTTACCCATTTTCATGTACATCTCTCCTTTTTTAAAAAAAAAACCAAAAAAACCCAAAAAAACCCAGAACAACAAAACCCATACAGCAGTGTCATTGCCTGAAACACTGACATTATTTACCTCTGTTAGGAGCTGCATTGCACCCAGCACTTAAAGCCGCGGTCTGTGAAGCTCTTGCTTTCCTAACCTCACGCCCCTAATTCTGGCTGTTTTGCTTGTGTTCTGGTTTTGTGCAGACTAATGGCTGATCGAGTGCTTGTGATTGGCAGTGGAGGCAGAGAGCATGCGCTGGCCTGGAAGTTGGCCCAGTCCCCACATGTAAAACATGTGCTTGTTGCTCCAGGAAATGCAGGAACAGCTGACAATGGAAAAATTTCCAATTCAGGTAAAAACAAAAAATACCAATTTTAAATTTGATAACAAATAAGTTGTTCCATTCATGGATCTGTTAATGTAAAAGGATTATATAATTGCTATCTTTTAAGGTTCCGGACATGTGAGATAGATGATAGCAGTTAAGAAATAAAAATGTCTGAGCAAGACCTTGTGCAACCACCACTCATTTTATATGATCTCAGTTGTGACAGCTAGTTCTTAGGATTCAGGGATGGAGCATGCAGCCAAAACTCCATCTGTCCCATAGCTGCGGTGGTTCCTGCCTCCCAGCAGCCTAGCAGGGTAGGAGTGATGGTTTCTCTTGGTACACCCTGCAGTTCAACAACTGGTTGGTGAACAGCTGAACAGTGCCTGCAGCAGATGCCAGCACCTAAAGTACTAAATTCACTACTAAATTCTCAGAGATGCATTGAAGCCCTGTGATTCTTGCAACCTTTGATGAGAATACTTTCTCACTTGAGATGTTCAACTGTAGGAAAACATTCATTCTTTTGTCTTAGTGACCTTAAGAAGTTAAGATTATTTTCAAATGTTTCTTCGTACTGACTGCCTGTTTTGAGCTTCTAGCTTAACATGTTAAGTTCTGACTGGCTGTAATTGAAATTGTTCTTATTAGTTTTGAGAAATCAAGCTTAAGGTATTTCAAACTAAGCAGCCAAAATTCAGTGCTGCATTTAAAAAAAATATTCTGGTCTAAGGTACTTGCCTGGAGGCGCACAGTGAATCAGTACAAAACCAGGGGTAATTACTCAGAGATTCCTGTCTTGTATCCTTTATATAACAGAATTAGGTACTTTAAACAACCCACTTAAGTTTCCACTTTAAAACACAAGATAACATACAAATTAAAGTTAACATAGTATGCATGTGAATATGAATTATATACATCAATTTTCTGCATTCATGTCTGTGATTAAAATATTCTTTTGTTACCATCTCATGTGGAAACATGAATCCTGTCAGATTCCTGTACAGCAGTTAATTACTGTATTTAATTCTTTTGGAATGCTTAATTACAGGCTGTTTAAATAACTTTGTCCTTAATTTCTTTGACTAGTCACAATATTGTAAGTAGGTTTTTTTATTCTATGTAGTCTCTGAGGAGAGGACCCAAGCAAGAACCTGACAGCAAAGTGATATGTTTCCTTCTCATCCCAGAAAGTCAAACAAAAATTTTTATCCTTGTGCTTAATGGAGTCAATGCCAGTCTGCATGGCCTGCAGAATGTTAATTACAGAATTTTTTCATAAGCAGTGTCTTTTAAAAACTGCTGTGCTTTTCTCTCACCTTGTTATTCCATAAAAAATACTGCACCCTCAACAGTGGAAAATATTTGAGCAGGTATGTAATAATGCTCGGGCCAGGTCCATTAAATCTACCATGTGTACTAAAATCTTTTTTCCTAGACTATGTCCTCACATGTACTTTGTGAGAGAAATCCTCAGCCAACCAGGAGGCAGGAAGAATCTAAGATTTGTGACAAGTTTTATTTTGGTTTTTAAGGAAACAATTTGTCTTACCTGCTCAGGCATTTTAGTCTTACCACTGGGGTCTAGTTTTTAACTCAGGGGAGAAAATTGAAAACAGCTTTACAGAAGCATGTGAGCCCTATTGTATTGTGTGAGCCTGGGCAACAATGCCTGTGAAACTGCTGCCATTGTTTCTGGTATTTTGGCATAATCAAGACTTGGCTCTGGAAGTTCATCCTCCCTTCATGGCTCCTGAGATTGCCTTTAATTAGCATTGCAACTCTGGTTCTCAGATGATTTCTGAAACATGGAGGTGAGCTTAAAATTATAAATAAACTTAAATCCTCCAAACCTTCCCTGTATCAAGTCAAAAAAAGTTTTCATGGTTAATTTGAATCAGTAATTGTTTCTGACAGTACAGACAGATTTAGGTTGAGTGGCTAAATATAGTTTTATATTCAATTTATATTTAATTAGCAGGGCAGTTTTAGTGCCAGAAGCATACAGAATGGCTTGCTGAATCCAGAGATAGATAAATGCATGTCTGTGAATGGACTTTAGCATCCTGACACCTCCTTCCATCCCATTTTAGCTCTCAGTGTAATTTATACTCTTAAGTTTAAGCTCTGGCTTTTAAAACCTTGGTCCAAGGTCCTTCTGTCTGGTTTGAAAGGAATGTTTAGCTGTCATTTTGAGAAATGAAACACAGCTACAAGAATAACCCCTTTCATTTTTCCTGAGGAAAATTATGTTTGGGGGGAAAGTTAAAATTACTTATTAACAGTGTGATTTATTCCTTTCTATTTGTTACTAGGGCATTTTCACACCATGTAAATCTCGTGCTTTATTCACTGTATATCTGCTTTATATCACTAGTATATCTGGCCTGTGGCAAGACAATTTGGGATGAAAAGTACAATCACCTTACAGGCTCATTCCTTTCATTGCTCCCCTTGGCATGGATTAATCTCGTGTGGAACAGGGATCATCCCTCTTGAGTGTCCCACCAGAACTCCCACTCTCTTTGGTCAGGATTTGCTGTTCTCCAGCTGCTTTCACAACACCCCCATGGGACCGAAAGAAAATATTGACCTTTATGTTAATCAGTACTTTAAAGCCAACTGTGTTATACTTTTGGGTTTTGCTCTCTTGTGAGAAGTCATTTGTTATAAATTGCACATGGAAGTCAAAGGCCTTCGCTTCTCCTTACTTAAAAATATTGGTGGAACAAAATAATTGAACTGTTAAATAGGTATCAAGGAGGTAATTTTTATTAGTGTTCTGTCAGGTTTTTTTCCCCCACTCCACCCAAATAGGGCAAATCTATAATGAAAATGTAGGTTTCAGATAGTTGCTTTTATGCCATCTCGTAGGCAGAAATGACGGTTTCTCTTGTGGAAGCAGGCAATTTCTTCATACAGGATACAGGAGTGCAGTGGGCACCAACACAGAATCATGTCCGTTTGTCCAGCAGAAGCTGCTGTAGCACTGTCTCTCCTTTCTTTCTCCTCACTTCCCCATCAACTAGTTGGGACAGACCATCAGCTCCTGGCATGCTTACCAGTACGGCCACTAACAGGAGATCACAGTCAAAACTTGAAGCAAAGTAGTCCAGCTGCAAGGAGGGGCTGTGCTGTGCTGTGCTGTACCGTGCTCCCTTTGCCAGCTTCCTGCCCTGGTGTGTTAATCTCCTCCCCACAGGGGCAGCCAATCCACGCCAGCCCACGCTCACCCTGGTTTTGGCTCTCTCCGGATTCGTGTTCCCATCCTCTGCAGACCTTGGTTTTATTTATTCTTGATAAAAGCAGTGGAATTGCATTGCCTTTGCGTAAATTTTTTATCATGAGACTTGACATTATTGTCTTTCGTGCAAGGTTTTTCTTTTGTTTACACAGTTTTTAGCATTCCAAGTATCATCATATTAAATGTTTGTTTATGGAAAGATAACGGTCCTAAAGACATAAGACCAAATTTCTTTACCCATAATTACAGCACCTACCCTTACTAAGCTCAGCCTAATGTAAGAGAAAGTGTTCAGATTTTCATTTTTTTATGACATCACAGTTTAGTGTGGCAATTTTTATCTGGCACTACAAAAAGAAAGGAAAAAAAAAGAAACTAACAGCCACTTGGTCCTGACCCCTACACCATGCTGGCATGAACATCTGTAAATCTGCATGGTGACCCTACTCAGGGAGTATACTGGCTGAAAATGTTTTGGTTTACTTCTTGTTTTGTCTTGGTTTGGTTTGGGTTTTTTTTTGCTTGTGCCATGCTTTTTGTGCTGGCTAACAGGATGTTCCTAGAGATGAGAACAATTTACTGTATGACAGTGTAGGGGGACCCAAAGCTTTTTTTCTCACCTTCAAGAGCAAAGTAGGTTGACAGTGCATGTCAAAATACAGCCTTCACTTGAGGGGTGTGGTGGTGTGTTTTGGTCCAAGGCTCCTGTGTAAGACTGTGTATTAGTGTATACCTCACTCCTCGCTCTTCCAGATTCACAGTGACCTGCCATTCAGGAATGTGAGACTGGTGGAAATGTTGCTTCAGTGTTCCGTGATAAATAAGTGCTATGCAACAGTAATGAATGCTGTCTTACCGCCCTTTTGTGTCTTTGACAGCTGTTTCAGTCAGCAATCATGCTGCACTTGCCCAGTTCTGCAGAGATCAGGAGATCAGGCTGGTTGTGGTTGGTCCAGAGGTTCCTCTTGCTGCTGGTAAGAGAAAGCAACCTGAAAATCGTAACCTTCATCATTTAGGACGCAGAGTGAATTTTAGTCCCCCTGTTCTGTGCACCACTCAACAGTATCTGCATGTCCACAATGGGAATAGAAACAGATCCTCTGTGACAGTTTCCCTGAAATTCAAGGTTGTGCAGTGATGAGAATTAATTTCTGAAGGCTATTGTGTGAGCAATATAACAGTTAAAAGATCCTTAACTGTTCAGTTTCTTTTTAAGTGCTTAGCCTTAGTAAAAGAGGTACCAAAGTGTTTCCATATAGGAACCTTAACTAGAATTTTGATTTTCCAATGGAGTTTTCGTTTCTTTAAATAGTAGTAATTTGTGACTTGGTAAAAAAAAATACTAACATGTTGATAATTTTTCTGTTTTAAGCTTTTACATGATCAACAATTGTCATATTCACAAAAGACTAATGTCAATGTTTTAGCTAAAAGCTATAATAAAACCAGGGGGATTGTCATCTCTTACCAAATGCAGCAGATCTTCTCAGCCCCAGATACTGCAGGGTTACCTGCTCCTGATTACAGCGAAGAATGCATCTTTTTTACCATCCATCTGGTGAAATAGGCTCTGGTTAGATATATATGGCTTATCATTCCTGACATACTTGTTCCAACAAATAAGTGCATCTGTAGACTTGGACTACGTGACTCCTATAAAACATCTGGTGATTTATAAGATTTTTTTATGTTGTCATTTCTAGGAATTGTTGATGACTTGACAGCAGCTGGAGTAAGGTGCTTTGGTCCAACAGCAAAGGCAGCTCAGCTTGAGTCCAGTAAGAGCTTTAGCAAAGCCTTTTTGGATCGTCATGAGATCCCAACTGCGAGATGGAAATCTTTTACTGATTCTAAAGCAGCATGTAGCTTTATTAACAGGTAAAATTCTTGTCATTTTAGAAATATTTTTACAGCCATGTACAATGTGCTAGGTGTCCAAAACAGACTATCAGATTATTACTAATGTATCGATACTTTTGGCTGTGATAGAACGTCTGTAAAGGTTTTAAAGGGTAATCTGACATGACACTATCACACTGCAATAAGTCTGATAGTTAAGTGGTTCTTATTTACTGCTCTTCAGTGAAAATAAAGTTCAGTGTTCAGTTTACAGGAGAATATAGGACAAGTTTTTGATTTTTTCAAATTGCCTATTGTGGAAACCTAGCTTTCAGCCTGATAGTCATATTTTCAGCCTTCTTTGTACCTTTTCTCCACAAATATAAGTTCTGCATTGGAGACTTACTCAGCAAATTATGATCTACTCATCAGAATACAATCCAGGTGACCCAAAAATGATACAATAATAAATTATTAAAAGGAAAGCAACCTTTCAGAACAGTAATGAAATTCAGTGGTAGGGAAAAAGCAGAAATCCTTTACAGGCATAGCATAACAAGACAAGCCTATTTTTTATTTGTGTGTTATTCAATAAAATAAAACAGTTGCTATGAAAACTGACAATTATTTTGATCTTTCAACTATTGAAATGTTCAAAATGCCTACAAAATGTATTTGCAATACAATGTGTTTACTGTTTAATCTCTCTTCTCTGTCTTTGAAGTGCAAACTTCCCTGCTTTAGTTGTAAAAGCTAGTGGCCTGGCAGCTGGCAAAGGAGTAATTGTGGCTTCAAACAAGGAAGAAGCCTGCAAAGCTGTTGCTGAAATCATGCAGGTGAGTAGAAATGTCATGCACAAATTGAAGGAGTTGTCACACAAAATAAGTTGTTAACCACCTCAGAGTCTCAGCAATATTCTTTATGTCTATGTAGTAGGAATTTGGCTAAAAGACATCAAGTCTTTTACCCATTATTTGAACAACTGTGAAGCTCTGTCATATTTATTGCTTGAGGCAGGGTACTCTTTCTCAGCATGGTTCCCGTAGGCTGAAATAAAATAATTCTTAATGACCCGCAAAATTATCTTGTCAGTGTCAGTTGGTGGTTCTTAATTGCCTAAATATGCAGTCAGTGTTCAAACATTGCATTGGAATATAAAAATATTGCCCCTTTCCAGTGTATTCTATAGAATTGCACTTTCTTAAAAAGGAGAAGTTCAGATTACAGACTTGACAGTCATTGCTATTACTCTTAGTATCATGGGTGCAAACTTCAGAAGGCAGAGCGTGAGGAATTGCTCAGTAAGTCATAAATATCATCTGCAATTTAAAAATATTCAAGCATAAAATCTGCATTTATGTAAGAATAAAGAGAAAAGAGGAGCAAAGATTTTACCATTGCTGACATACCCAGGATGGACAATGGATTAATAGTCTCAAAACCATGCTGCATTTTTCTTGCTGTTTTAAAAATATTTTTTCTTGTTGCATTTTGAGTATTTTAAAATAACTGAAACAGAACTTAAGAGATTATGTTTTTACTGTAGGATAAGACTTTTGGCACAGCTGGGGAAACTGTTGTTGTTGAAGAACTTCTTGAAGGAGAAGAAATTTCTGTAAGTGTGCATCTCACTGTAACACTTTGATTATACCTGTTCTAAACTATTTAGGAAGCGCTGTGTAAGTACCCGTGGCAGGAATGTGTAAGATTTTAGTACTTAAATTAAAAATAGTTATCTGTTTATAAATAAAACTGTATTAATTAAAACCAGCTGTGTTAAGAACCAAACTTCCTGCAGTCTGTTAAAATACTTCAAATTAAATAAAAATAACTCAAACAGTAATCAGCTGTTGCCACATGGAAAAAAAAAATCAAACCTTAGAAATTTAGAGTGTCACTGAGCATGCAGTTCTGTGTCACAATTTCTCTGACAGCATACAGAATAAGGTGTCCCTTCCCTTCCATATTGCTACCTCTTCGCTGCTGTTTGCCATTGATTCATTTACACTAGTTACCTGTTTGTGAAGCTACAACCTAGAGACCTTTTTTAAAATAAATCAACACCACCCACTTGCATGTTTTTTGTGTTCTGGTTTAGAGCCCAGTGCCATTTCAGTCAGTACAAGTAACAGGATGGTGAAGTATAGAGCAAGGCAAGGGGTGGCTGGGAGTAAGGGAGGATGGAGGCTTTCTTTAGTCAGCTTTGCTGATGGAGGGAATATGTTCAACTGCTCATGAGGGAGCAGTAAACTCCTTTGGAGCAAGGGAACAGTCAGCCCAAGACAGGTGTAGGCAGAATCCTCTTTAACCAGTTTCATTGCAGAGAGATTGGAATGGGGAAGTCCACCCGGGGACGAAAGATCTGGAACCAAAGGCTGTTGAATGATTTACACACTTACAACATGCTTACAGTGTTGATTTACTCTGCAGATGTAGAGAGAATAGTTCCTTCATTTTAAGCTGATTCAGCTCCTTTGTTTAAAAAAAGTGTATCTGATTTAATTAGTAGAGTGTGAAGGAGAAAAGGAGAATTAGAGCCTAGGTTTTGAGGTGGCAGGGGAACTTGACACTTGCATCACACACAGAGAACAGCCAAGTACCAGCTCAGGTTCCCAAGTCCTCAATCTGGAATTGACTTATGCTGGATGTTGTGAACATTAATCTTGGAGGTGGTGGTATTTATAAAGTAAGCGATCATTTCCAACTGTTGCCAATCTTTGCATAGTCTGCTTTCCTGCCCAATATGAAGAAAGTAGATGTGCAGATATTGGTCATCCTTATTCTTTCCTGGTTGGCTTTACCTTTTTAGGAACTAAGAGATTATCCAGATCTTCATTCTCTGGTGGAAAATATGTATGCTCTTAAATAGTCCTTAGAATACTATCAGACTTAGTGTAACATAACACAATAATATAAACACACAGTTGAAAGGATTTTTTTTCTGTGATGACTGACAACAATGAAGAAAAAATACCGCTTGCCTCGCCTTTCAAAATAATTCACCTTCTACAAATGGCTGTAGCTTGTAATATATTAATATCTTGGCTTTTTGGGGTTTTGTCGGGGAATCCTCACTTGTTTTTTAGTTAGAGTTATAAAATGTTTTTATGAGTACTGCTGGCAGTAGTCCAGACAGTGAACATCGTCCAGTTACAGAAGATGCCAGCAGGTTTGTTATTATGTAGATATTGAGGATAAAAGCATCTGCTATATAAATAATTTATAAATAATTCAAAAGTATATAGTTTTATCAACAAGGAAAAGGAAATCTTGAAAGGAATGTAAAGCCTTCCTTCTGGGGCAGGGGAGAGGGAAGAAGTAGCTTCCATCATGGAATATTTAAATTTTTTTTAACCTTTTGAGTATTTCTTTCCAGTACAACTAACGATTTTGTAATTTTTTGTATGAAAGTTAGTTTCTGTAGGAAGGTCATATAAACTGAGGCACTGCTTCCTGAGGGAAAAGGGAAATGTTTAGAATACTGTAGTTTGTTTTATCAGGGAGACAGAATTTATACTCCTAAATATTAATTTGCAGCACTGAAAATCATATATATTTGCACATTTTTGCGCTTTACTTTTAATCATACACTGGGGTTTTAATTATGCTCCTTGTTTTCTAGTGCTTATGTTTCACTGATGGCATCACAATTGCTCCCATGCCTCCAGCCCAGGACCACAAGCGATTAATGGATGGAGATGAAGGCCCTAACACTGGAGGGATGGGAGCTTATTCCCCAGCACCTCAGGTAAAAATGTATTGACAAGGAGATGTTTCACTAAAGCTGTACTACAGCTCTAGTATTGAAATAATGTGTGAATTTTTAGTTCCACCATGATGAACAGGAGAGTGAAAGAGTGGGTTCTTGGTGCCTAAAACAGACATAGTCAGTGACGTCCATAGCTTAAATTTGTTTCTCTAAAGCGGATATTTGTACTGAATTACTTTTAATTATAAAGGTGGAAGTGTTATTTCTGCAACCTTGTATTTTAATTTGGCTTTTAAGTGTTATGAAATACTGATTGCTAGAACTAAGTGCTTAAAACCACAATTTTATCTTGAGCCAAACTAAGCTGATGATGAGCTTTAGTTCACTTGCTGTACCTCAAGGTTGTTTGGTTTCTGTTTGGTGAAGAACTATTTGCAAAAGGACTTACTTTGCTTTCTATTCACCCATGTCATGGTCAGAGATTTTTCTTTTTTAAGTTAAAAAAAATGTAGGTTTTGTTCATATAAAAAGCTATTAATCCTGTTTATTGAATAAAATTTGATCATTGATCACTATACTTTCCAACCGTGATTTGTCTTTGGGAGGCCTTATCTAAATGCCAGTATGTCTGTGCAAATGGTTTGTTTTAGTGAAGCCAGCAGGATTACTTGCACGTGTAGATCTAAGCATGGAAAACTGTCTGAAGAAATACAGACTGTTGTTTTAATGCTGTGGTATGTTGTCTGAGGAGAGAGAAAAAAATATGAGCTTTCTGTTGTCTGAATAGTTTTGGAGTGAGCAAGAGAACATCCAAGTGGTCTGGTTGGCTCTTAAAAATACCAGCCATCACAGGAGGAAAAATCATCCACCCCCTTTTTACAAACACTGTTTTCTAATCCTGTTTTATAGATTTCTAAAGATTTACTGCAGAAAATAAGAGATACTGTTCTTCAGAAAACTGTTGATGGCATGAGGAAAGAAGGTGTCCCCTATTTTGGTATGTACAGAAATTCAGGGGTTTTAAGGATAAGGAGAAAGACAGTTTTTTTACTTTGTCCTCTTTATAGGCCTAACTCACACTGTAAGTTAAGGAAGATAACTTTGATCTATTTGGAAACTGGGTTTAGTATCAGTGGCTTGATTTAAACTTCATTGAAATCAATGGATATCATTTCATTAATGGTGAATAATCATCAAGTGAGGAAGAACAGAAAGGACAACATTTGAAAATGGAAAATTGTAACCACAGCTATTTCTGCCTGGTGTATTTTTAACATTTCTAAAGTGTTAACATCCTACTTTTAAATTAAGACAGGTGGCATCCTTTTTAATTTTATTATTAATAGATTAAAAACAAATTGCCTATGCAGTTCCTTAGATAGCTTTTTATATTATTTTTTATTCCAGGTGTGCTTTATGCTGGATTAATGCTTACTAAAGATGGCCCTAAAGTTCTAGAATTCAACTGCAGATTTGGTGACCCAGAATGTCAGGTGAGCTATTTTGTAGGTAGATATAGTTTGCAGTTATGGGAGGAGAAAGTCTGTTACCATCTACCAATTATTCTTAACTAGCTTTTTGATGAATAATTAGCTATTTGGACTGAGATTTGAAATATTTAGTTTGTTTATTCAAGACAAAAGGTCTGTTATTAAATTGTTCCATTCCAGAGAAGATTTCAGCAGGTTATACTCAAACATGGGCTTTACAAGGGTAAAGCTTGAGTGAAACTCAGCACTTTCCTATCTTTTCTAGAATGGAGTTGGATTTTTTTTTTTTACTTTATTAAAGAAGTGAACGTTTCTCCCCACTCCCTGTTGACAAGTGAACAAAACCCTTCATTTCCATTCTTCGGAACAAATAGAGTTCTTTGGCCTCTACCTTTTCCCTTCCATATGTAGCAGTTCTTTTACCCGTAGAAATTATCTTCAAAGAAGAGTATTTTTAGAGGTCCATAGATTATGCACAGTATGTATATATGTGTGAAAATACAGTATATGAACATCCTTAATTAATGTTATTTTTACAGTTGCATTAGTATTTTTAAAAGCTCAGTGAAGACAATGCAGCAATGTGCATTTTTTTCTTTAATTTGCTAATCTGTATTTTTGTAGGTAATTCTTCCACTGTTGAAAAGTGATTTGTATGAAGTTATGCAAGCGGTTGTCAATAAAAAGTTGTCTAGTTCCATGCCAGTTTGGTTTGAAGACAGTGCAGCTGTGACGGTGGTTATGGCTAGTGAAGGGTATCCAGGAACATATCCCAAGGGTTTGGAAATAACAGGTAAATATAGCAGGAGAAACTGCAGAAGTTTGATTCCTCTCCTGCCCTCTCTCCATTCTCTCTTTTGCCAAATGAAGGTGAGTCAGTGTAACTCAGATTCATATAAACTGTAGATCTTGTGGTTATAGGTCAGCAAGAGACAACTGAATTTTCACACATCAAAGTTTATTGGTAATGCATCCATAGCATTTTCAAATCTCCGCACTATGTTGTTAAGTTCTGTAGCATTTCTCATATTAATATGTTACTGATTCTTAACATAATGTTGATGCCGATATGTTTTGTGGTCTCTATGTCAGTGAAGTATAAAACTGAGCTGGAATTAAATGGTGTATGCAGATGTTTCAGCAAAATACCTCTTTCTGTGCCTCTGAGCATAAAAGTAGCAGACTTGTCTCTCCTCAAAATGTAGTTTATACAACTTTATTCCTATTTCCCAGCATGATCACACTGAATTCAATTGTGGTTTCTAGACACAATCAGTAAGTGTTGAATATCTTTTCATGTGTAATTTTATAGAGAATGTTCTAATCAACTGATTTTTCTGCATTTCTTTTATTGAACAACAATCACAGGACTTCCTAAGGCTAAGCAACTAGGACTGGAGGTGTTCCATGCAGGCACGTCCCTAAAGGATGGCAAAGTGGTGACTAGTGGTGGAAGAGTCCTTACAGTAACTGCTATTAAAGAGGATCTAATGACAGCACTGCAAGAAGCCAACAAGGGAGCAGCAACCATACACTTCAAGGGTGCCATTTATAGAAAGGACATTGGTTATCGGGCTATAGCTTTCCTGAGACAATCCAGGTAGATATTTGAAATACTTAAAATGGAAATAACTGGTGTAAAAGGGACTTGAAGACATCACTAGTTTACATTAATAAACTAATGTTGATTTTATGCATAGCTCTAGACAAGTTTTAACTAGCATCCTTGTGAGCAATCTAAGCAAGACCAGCCAAGGAAGGAACAGGCTTTTTGATGGCTCTCTCATCCATGGTCTTATTCTCCTAAGTCTGAGTTAAACTACAGTGACCAGCATACAAGAGTAACTTGTGGTGTTGCTGTTGTTGTTATGTCTATTTTAGGGACAGTGAACTCCTGGTTCTTAGGCTCTAAACCGTAGTTTTTGCTCTAGATTTGTGTTGTCCATAAGTCTAATATTAATGTCATTAAATGTATGTATGAACAAAGTTTGAGCTATTTTATTGGTTCATTTTAGAGTCTTTAGAAATGGTTCATCACAGAATCACAGAATCACAGAATGTTAGGGATTGGAAGGGACCTCAAAAGATCATCTAGTCCAATCCCCCTGCCAGAGCAGGAACCTAAACAAAATTACACAGGAAGGCGTCCAGGCGGGTCTTGAATGTCTCCAGAGAAGGAGACTCCACAACCTCCCTGGGCAGCCTGTTCCAGTGCTCCGTCACCCTCGTCAAGTGGTCTTGAAACACTTAAGTCATTGGGATATGCATTTTAATGGAATAGCTGGCTAACAACAGGGGTAGAATCTATCCCTCCTTTTTATTATTATTATTATTCCTTTTATTTTCACAGCATTCAGTTTAATAATCTTGAGATGGTGTGGGTGCAGGGATTTTTAAAGCAGTGTGTGCTACTGTCTCTCTAATGTTACTGAGAGCTTCTTGCAGGTTTTTAGACTCATGTAAGCATGTCAGCCTGCCTAGTCTTTAATTATCTCAAAACATAACTTTTGATAATAGGTTATGTTGTAGTCTATGAAGCAAATTAGTAAGAGTTTCATTTTTGCTGACAGCTTATACCAATTAGTAGATTGTAAAATTGTGATCAATAAACTTACTAAATGAGCAAGGGCGTTTGTATCTAGTCTTATTTCTCTCTCAAATACTGTGCATCTTTTGAGAAATTTATGTGAAAACGTGTATTTGGTATTCATATTGTAGAAAAAAACCAAGTCCCTGTGTGAGGCAAGAGAAGAAGGCACTTTAATGAACAGTTCTCTAAATCACTGAGTTCATGAGCCATGACCAGCAAGGTTCTTGTCTGGAGTGCTTGTATGCTGGGAGGATCCCTAGCTTGTGAAGGAGACTTCTGGAAAAAGGTGTACAATCAGTGCCTGTTTCACTGTCCTTGAGTCTGCACCAGCTTTTGCTTAGACATCCTAAAATTGGAAGAACAGAGATTCAGGCACGCTTCACTTTGCACTCTGTTGCACACAGTTAAGGAAGGGTGATGGTTGGCTCAGTAAAGTCAGGGACGTGCCTCCTCCTGGCAGCCTTGCAGGATTAAGTCCTACGTGTTTCACTTTGTGAAAATATCCAGAATATTTATTTAATGAAAAATATTTTGGAACAATATTCTCCTTTTAAAGAGTCAAAGTAGATACCATGCTTTTAAAAATAAGGTGAAAATATGTTGAATATTCATTATGTTAAGACTGAAAAAGGGCCTGACTGGTCTCATGTTATTGCAGGCTAATATTTCCTTGACTTTTACTCACAGACTGAACAGCTGCTTCTTGTAATTATTTTCCTCTTGCAAATTTTTGAGCAATGATATAGTGTGAGTGCAGATATCTTTGTATTTTCCTGGTACCAGAGTTCTTTGACCAGTTGTTCTATTGTACATGTCCTTGTTAATGAATATTGTGTTTTACCCTTAGAATTTAAACTCAATACTGAATCACATCAATAAGAGAGCTAAAATAGGAACCTAAAAGAGGATTGCACCAGGTAGCCTGGTTCATGCCACTGATAGTGTAGAAATAAAAATTGCTTAACTGGAGTGAGATATGTTAGGTACAACTAGTAATTAAAAGTAATTAAACTCACTATCTCTCCAAAATGAAAAGGTCTCTCTGTAAATATGATGCTTAATGTCTCCAGTCAGTCCTATGGACAGACAAGTTACATACACCAGTTTGTAGTAAAGAGTATTTTCTGTATCGTATGGCTGGATGTAGAAGAAAAACCCAGAGCTTATGGACATTTCTTTTTAGATTGCTAAAATGGACCTTAGTAACTTAGTTATTTTTAAATAAACTTTAAAACATATACTTTAATAGAAAGTCTATTTAAGTAAAAAAGAAATGTGGTTGGTTTTGTGGTGCTATCATTCCAGGTGATAAGGAGAGGCAGCCTTTAAGCTACAGCTGTAAAGCTCTCCAAGTATCAGGGAGGACTGCTGATTTCTGTGATACTTGTGTTTTGTAAAGCTAACTTGAGCTTGATCCTGCAAGGTGCTGAGGTGCTCTGATTTAGCAGTGCATTTTTGTATACGTTTTGTTTTGAGCATAGAAACTGTACTACTGATGTCTCAGTATCCTGACCAGGTATTCAAACCTTGCAAAATCAGATCCATTATTCCACCTATTTTACCTTGTCGTTGGATTTTCTTTTTTGGTTGATTTTTATCTTGGTATTTGACTGGATAGCATATGGTGCTGATGCTCTGATGCTGTCTTCCAGTTATCTGCAACTATTTGAATATTACTTATGGCAAAATCTGTGGTGCAAATCTGTGAAGTTTTGTTTCTTTGGTAATACTCCCTATCTTCAAGTATATATGTGAGGTCAGGTTCCAAACAGCAAAAAGATTAACCTTTGAGCCATTGAGCCTGCCTGAAATGAATACTGCAGTACTTAGAAATCATTTTATATGAGCAAAGTTACTGTACAAGCAGGAAAGTAGTTGTACTTGACAGTGGAATAGGATTCTGAATGGTTAATCCTTTTAGTGTTGCAATGATTTAAAGAAGTAAATATTATTTTAAAATCTATGTTTGTACATTTGGTAATCAATTACCATAACATTTTTTAACAATCTTTCAGAGGCCTGACTTACAAAAACAGTGGAGTAGACATTGCAGCAGGAAATACTTTGGTTCAGAAAATTAAACCCCTAGCTGCAGCCACATCAAGGTCAGGTAAGACTTGTACCTTCTGTTCCTGTTTCAGTCAGTTCATGGCAATGAGGATTATCATTTGATCTTGATCTTGATACAGAAGCTCATATTTATGTGTTCTGCCTGTTTCTAGATTACACAAGAAATATCTGTGGTGAGCAAATACCTGTGATTTCTTAAAAATGTACTTCATTAAATTTACAGATTTTCTTCTCAAAATGACTCTAAACTATATCTCCTGAATGTCATGTGTGGTGAGGATGCTAGAGAATACAGTTCAGCCCTCTAAAAGGTTAAATGCAAGCAAAAATCCTACCATTTAGTGCTATTTTTGCTTCCCTGGATTATTATTTCTTGCACAGGGAACGATACAATTTTTGTAGATAAATGTTTAGAAAGGTGTACAAGATGTAGAAATCCTCAGAGATGCTGTCTGTCACTTGAGATAGATATGGAAGACACATCTTTTGCTTGGTTAGAACAGAATCAATTTGTCCTTTTTTTGCTGGGATCTCAGGCACGTCGTGCTCTTCCTTGTAATTTATTTGATAGATTTAAAATATCAGTTATCTATATAATAACCCTTTAACTTCAGATTAACTGAGAACCTTCAGGCAACATCAGATATACATAGACAGAAAACTATATAGACACACACACACATGTACATCTAGTCACTTCTTAGCCTTCACAGTATTTTCTACTTGTGTTTGTTTCACTCTTAGATTTAACCAGTTCTAGTTTTAAGCTTACCATACTTACCTATCACAAGCAGTCTTAGGAACAAGGAGTCTTAATATACTCCAAGTAGCAGTATTAACAAAGATATGAGGAATTTCAGTTGGAAAATGCCTAGTTATCATCTTTTTCCAGAAAGCAGTGGGCTTCAATCTGCTACCACAATTCCTTTACTGTTTTCAGAAAAATACTAAGTGCAAGGGGGAAATATATCAGTCACAGTAATTATTGAGTGTTCACTCACAAAGTTTTGGATTTTTAGCCTTAGGTAATAATGAAGAAGTAAGACAAAACAAACTTAAGAGGATTAGGAGCACACATGCCTCTGTGAAGAGGCTCTAAATGTCAGAGAAAAGTTTCCTGGTGACAAAGCAAAGTCATGTTGACAGATACCAGAGAGAATTTGTGTTGGAGATCCTGGAGAAACCCATGACAGTAAAAGTTTACTGTTTTTTCCTGTTTTCTGGCTTGCAGGCTGCAATGCGGAACTGGGAGGCTTTGCTGGCCTCTTTGATTTGAAAGGAGCTGGTTACAAAGATCCTGTCTTGGTGTCTGGAACTGATGGTGTTGGTACAAAACTCAAGGTAATGTGAAAATCCATGTACAGGAAGGAAAATAGCACAGAAGGGAAAATGCTTAATTACATCATTAATGTTTTAACAGAAAATATCAATTATCTTTTAAAAATACTTATTTGTACTTCTAAAAAGGGAAAGAAAAGTGAAATTGCCTTCCTTTGGGCAAAAGAATTAAATACACGTTTAACTTCTGGCATGTAAATAGCCATACTTGAAATCATGCTTAAAATAACTAATTTTTAATATTAATTGTGTAATCATGGACTCCATTTCATTAAGGTAGAATCTCCACCCTCAAAATGATTACTCATGGGGAAAAACATTTAATTATACGGTTGCTATTGTGTTTATGCAAGCTGCAATGCAACCCATTCCAGTTCAGTCTTCTTCTGTAAAGTGCCTTTTGTACTAATCAATTAAGAAAATAACAATTCCTAAAATAAAATGTTAGGAGAGGCTCACAGAGGTGATAATAACTGAAGCTGCTTCTCAAAAAGCATCTAAGAGGAACAGCAGGATTTTGATCCCCTTCTTCCATTGCAGGCTCTCTACTTGTGTTTCAGTTTCTCAAAGCTAACCAACGGGTTCTCTCGCTGTGTTTTGCAGATTGCACAAGTCTGTAAGAGACATGACACCATAGGTCAGGACCTGGTTGCTATGTGTGTTAATGACATCTTGGCTCAAGGAGCGGAGCCCCTCTTCTTCCTTGACTATTTTGCCTGTGGCAAACTTGACATTGAAGTGGCTCAGGGTGTCATTGCAGGAATAGCTGAAGCTTGCAAAAAGGCAGGATGTGCTCTTTTGGGTATGAACACTCTTTGAAGGATATGAAAAATCTTATGCAGTTTCTTTCTGATTGATTTTGATGTGTTTGTTTTCCCACTTCATTGAAGAATCTTAGAGGAGTGAAAAAAAAACAAAGTGTCATGTATCTTTGCTTTCAGGGAACATAATCTCTACCCACTGGAAGGAGACAATACTCTACAAATGGTGCCATTAGCTCAGGAAGTTGCATATAAATTTTCTTATTTGTATCTTTTCATTTAACTTTTTAGCTGTAACAGCTACTTAGAAAACTAACAATTCATGTATTTTAATTCTTTGTATTTTTCAAGTAAATTTAAAAACATGCCAAATAATAATTTGTTTATTTTTATCCTAAAGGAAATCCTCAAGTTTTCCTCTAGAAACAAAATATCCTATGAACCTCTTGACGGATTTTAACTGAATCTGATAGGAAAGGTAGAGATCTCACAGCTGTTGTGTTGCAACAAGCTGCATAAAACTAGAATGCAGAGAATGTTCTTATGAATGCAACAAAAGCTTCAGCTGGAGCTCACTGCTTAAGACACAGAAATTAACCACAGGACAGAAACATAGAAGAAACCAGGTTTCATTAGTTACAAAACCAATAGCGAAACTCTTTGTCTACTGAAGACTTGCTGAAGATTTATTTCAGCAAGATCTGCACGTTCCAAGATGTTAAGACTCAAATTTAAACATTTTCCTTTTCAGCTCTGTAATACAAGTACATAATACCTCTAACTAACAAATTCTGTATGCATTATGGTATGCAATAATCTAGTTATCCATGAAAGTTATACAATATTTAACTTCTCAAATCTTAAAAAATACAGCTTTAAAGCTGTTCAACACAATAAAAATATTTCTAGGTCAGTGAAAAATACATTATTTTCTGTAAGTGTTTAGTTTATAAATGGAGTACAACACAGGGTTCAATTTTACAGCAGTGGAACCCAGAAAATTCTGGGGTTTTACATAGTTTTTTTTTTCTTTTTTTAATAAAAACGGACATGGAGAATTACAATGATTTTTTTAAAAAGACCTTTTATTAGAGATTAAAAATGACAGTTCACATGTCTTACTTTAGGTACCGCTTTATAATTGTTAACACTGTAGCTCTTTCCTTTTTCCCAATGATTTTCTTAGTGGGAGTGTGTCATTTTGAGGTAGTTTACAAACTTTGAACAAGAGGCTATTTGTGTTCTGGTTTATTTTTTCCTGCATGAACTGTTAAGTCAGCTTTATATTTGTCTTAAGATGTTCTCTCATTTTATCAAATATAATCAAGCCATTCATACTTCAGCGTAAGTACATGTTATATGAAATCTTGTTGTGAAATCATGTAATTAATTTCAAGATCTTGAAATTTCAAGATTTTATTTCCAATTGGAAGACTTCAAAACTACAGAGGGCTTTGGATGTTGTAAATTAATTACCAGAGAATAATTTATCAAAATTGTGAATAGGTTAGTAAATATCTTTTTGTGCTAATATAGAAATAAATCCAAACTCATAAATAAAGCAACCATGATTTCTTCCCCAAATTCATGGCACCCTGAGAAAAGAAGGAACAGAGGTGATGCAGTAACTCCGAACCTAAGGAGGAAATGCTTTTCTGTAGCCTGGATCATCAAAATAAACTTCAGTTTGGGCTCCAATGTCACACATTTATTTCACTGTGCATTCACATAGCATGTAAATCTGTCTTGGTATAGTATCATCTCGTTAAAGTCTCATCTGAAGCACGTTCCTAAATTCCTACCTTGCATTTCTGCAGTAGCTGAATATTCAACTCAACCACCTTAAGCTCATCACACCACTTGACAGCAACGTACTGAAGGGCTCAGCTACATGCTTGATTTTGCACAAACACTATTAAATACAGATTTAAACTAATGTATCTAAGCAATGAACTTTGATTTTAAAGTTGATTATAGTGATGCAATATAGAAACCTGGAAAAGCTTCCAGAGAATCTAGTAGTGAGCAGTGTCAAGCGCTGAGCACAAAAGTAGCTTCCACCATCACGCAGGTAAATTTAACGCCCCTGGAAACGGAAGAATTTTGTATTGAATGAAACCTGGTGAGTGTAAAAGAAAAACTAGACATTACTGGTCAGCATGTTGAGCAGAGTTCATAATAGAATGGCAACTTAATCGTTGTCCAGTTGTTTCCTTGTAGCCATCATGACCGATAGCTGGGCAGAGCTTCTTACCAGTATGAGGGGATAGCGTCAAGATACCTGCTTGGAAAACTTTGGAGCGAGCAGTAAATGCTCATTTCATGTACCAAACACAGCAAATTCCCCTCTCGAGAATGAATGAGACCGTGGCAGGCAGAACACAGGTCTTCAGCAGTGAAGACCATCAGCTTATACCTGAAGGGCAGTGGGGGGGCCAGTATGGTACGTATAGAGAGAGAGAGAATGCTGTCTGAGCAGTGCTGTGCCTTTCTGTGCAAGCTGGGGAAATTACCTTTTCAGACTTCACTCTGAATGAGGTCAGCCAGATAAAACATGGTTTTCAGGACAAAACAAGAGGATGTTCTAACAGTCAGGATATAAGATAATAGCCTAGGCAACAGTTCATCTGCATGGATGGGGAGGAAAGGCCCTCTTTTAGAGGTGTTCTCTCAAAAGAGTCTGTAAACCTTAGATGTTGTGAGTTGGCATGATAATGATGGCCAGGCTGTGGGCAGGAGTAGCAGGCAGGAGAGCACTATATACGAAATATGAAGGCAAGTGAGACTATTAGCTATGTTGTTCCTTTGATGTCCTTGTATGAATTTCTTGTATCTCTTGTATCTTGTAGGTTTTTCATGGAGAACATTAAACTTGGCAGAAATTTGGCAATATGAAGCACTAAATATATACTCTGATGTTAAAATGTGAATGCACAGCAATTTGATTCTGGTTGTCAGAGTGAGGGACGAAGTGTTCTTGCCCAATTTTTTATTGCTTGTTCAATGGAAGGGCCTGTGACAAACGTGTTTTTAATTCTTTTTAATGTTCATTTATCTAAAACCTAGTCTGTTAATGCCTCATGAATTTAAAACTTTGAAAAATTCCATGCCTACTGGTCCAAATGGTTTTTCAACACCTCCTTTCTCTTTTTTTGGTTCCCATAGGAGGAGAAACTGCTGAGATGCCGGGCATGTATCCACCTGGAGAGTATGACCTGGCTGGCTTTGCTGTGGGTGCAGTGGAGCGAGGGCAGATGCTGCCCCAGCTGGAGAGAATTGCTGATGGAGACATGGTTATTGGAGTAGCTTCTTCTGGGGTTCACAGCAATGGGTACAGCCTTGTAAGGAAGATTGTGGAAAAGTCATCCTTCGATTTCTCTTCCCCAGTTGGCGTCTCCGGTGATCAGACATTAGGTACCACTTATAATGTGTTTTTTTGCATTATAACTTGAACTTCTGAACAGGGAAAAGTCAATTGTCTTGTCTGTGCCTTTGCTTTTGTAACTTTTCTAAGGCACTAAAAAAATTATTCCATTCTTGAACATGTTCTTGTCTTCTTTTTTCTCTGAATCATATTTGCAGGAAAGACATTGAGGGGAATAAATAACTAATTGTATGCTAAAAAGGGTAGAACATTGTGTTTTTCTCTAGTACAATGCTCATTAGTATCCAGCAAGTTAATATTTTGAGATTTCCTCAATTTCATTTTGATTAACATTTCTTTCTGTGTCATAACTGGCTTTCTTTTGTCCTCTTTCATCTACAGGAGATCTCTTGTTAACCCCAACTAAGATCTACAGTAAGACTCTGTTGCCTGTCCTTCGCTCAGGCCATGTGAAAGCCTATGCCCACATCACTGGAGGGGGCTTGCTGGAAAACATCCCCAGAGTTCTCCCAGACTCCTTTGGTGTCGTTTTAGGTGAGATAAAAAGAAAAGTTGTAGAAATATCCACATCTTGATATGGGCTGGGGGAAGCTGTGTCCATGGGGCCATGTCCACTGACTTGCACTGTACGAACTAGACTTGCCTGTCTAGAAATAAGTTTGCCTTTTTCTTCATTGTTGCTGAATTTCTCCTTGTGCCTGAAACAGCCAGTCAGAACACTTTGTAGTCTGAAGACTGCTGCTAATTGAGTTCACTTCTCCTGGTGGTGTTTTGGATTGAATTTTTTAGGGAACTCTATCCATACTTGCAAAAAAACCCAACTTTAAAAGCAACCCAAAGTGAACTGTCACAGTTTGCAATAACCTACAAAATTATTACTAATTAAATAACACTCATTAAGCCTTTGATTAGCATTCAGATATGTTTACTAGCTCAAGTACATCCCATGCTATACAACACACCTTAATTAATCCTCACCATAATCTCATCAGGTATGCTAGAAGTAGTATTTAACTTCTGGAGGAGTGTAGTATGGAAAGGTAAATTACTTACTGTAGGTTATGCAGTGTTCTTTGGGTAGTGAATAAAATAAGGGAACTAATATTGAGTTTTGCACTCCAGAACTGCATGTAAATAATTCTTCCACTTGTCACTTGAACAGTGGTCTGCAGTGGACACTAGTATATATAAATAGAGTTAATACCATTTTAAATATAACGTGACGAGAAAGAAACTCAGTGTCTTTGGAGTTCCTTTACAGTGGCTTGTCCAGAAGCATTTTTTGTGCTGCTGTAAATCATCCTTACCTTGTTGGAATTGGGGGCAGTGTGAGACTTTTGTGACAGTTTTTAAGGCTATTGTTCTGGTACGATAGTTTCTCTAGAAGCAGAGTTGTCACCTTCAAGAAGAGGATCTTCCAAAGACTGCCTCAGAGCCCATTTTGAATTACTGATTAACAGATTGCAGTGGTGCAATATGATTAATTTCCTCCCAGAGTGACACTTCTTTCTACTCCCAGGTCTTGTTTAGTAAGGAAGGAAAAAACATCCTGTTTCATGCATGGAAGCTGATTTCACTCCAGCTTATGCTGCTGTGGGATTTTGTGTTTTCCATTCAGATCTTGCCTCTTAATTCTCTAATAATTTTAGTATTTGTCCATTGGTAGTGATTTCCACTCTTCATTTGTATTTTCAATTCTCTTCAGATGCTCTTACCTGGAAGATTCCTGAAATCTTTTGCTGGCTCCATAAAGAAGGGAACCTCTCTGAGGAGGAAATGACTCGAACATTTAATTGTGGGATTGGTGCTGTCTTGGTGGTTCAGAAGGAGCTGGCTCAGCAGGTCCTCAAGGACATACAGAGACACGAGACAGCCTGGCTGATTGGGAAAGTTGTCTCCCTGCAAAAAGGTTATTAGATTTTTTTTTCCTTTTATTTTTTCTTAAAAAAAAAGGCAGATCTAAATTCCTTGGCTGGTGAGTCTCCATGAAGGTTAGCTGAAAATCTCTTAATTTGCACCTCAATGGCTTTTTTGCCAAGGGTATTGAAATGACAGTCTTCACAACTTCAGTCTTAGTTCATAGAACATGTGCTTAGCAAGGTCAGATGTCACCAGAACTATAAATAAATAATGCTAAGTCAAGCAGTGCCACTAACCTCTTTTCATGTGTACTTTTCTCCTCTCTCTGTTTCTTCCTTTATTTACGTGTTGTTGTTGTTTTGTTTTTTTTTTTCTTGTACACGTTCAGGCTCTGCCCGTGTTAAAGTCCATAATATGCTCCGAGCCTTGCAAGCAAATAGGTCACTGTCTGTGCACAGCCATATCCAAGGCAAAATCCAGACAAACAAAGTGAAGGTCGCTGTCCTTATCTCTGGAACAGGTGAGAGTTTATATTCTTTAATACAGTGTAAAACAAACTATTGAAAAAGGAACATCGGCTCGGATTCAGAATCTCTGGAAGTCCTTGCAGTTCTCTGATAGGCTTCTAATGGGTTTTCAGCAACAGGCAGAATAGATTTTGCCCTTGGATTAATTTCAGTCACAAACAGAATGATCTTTAACCTCTGCTGCAGACTGACTAGGAATTGCATCTGCGTTCATTTCATCTACCAACTTCTGCATGTCTCTGGGTTCAAGGAACCACTGCATTGCACTACAGAGACAGCAGCATTATTTCACAAATAGACCAGTATTTCTTCTTGACATATAGGTACTCCTGGGTTTCCAGTATTCTCACTTGCTAAGAAGTACACCATCATTCCAATTCAAAAAATTATAGTTTACTAATTTAATTGCTAGTGAAAGCCCTGTAGCCTCCAGCTGTTGAATTCAGTTCCCAGCAAAATCAATGCAAAAAAGGATTACTGTAAACATCAGTGGGTTTTGTGTTCAATCTCACCCACACTGCTGCTTATTTAAAACCCCTTCTAGCTGTTGACTGTATTTATTCTCCAGGAACGACCTGATATTCATTAATTATTTTTTCACTCATAGGCACAAACCTGGAAGCTCTCATAAACAGCACGAAGAAGCCCACCAGTTTCGCACAAATAGTCCTTGTTGTTTCTAACAAAGCTGGTGTGGAGGGGTTAAGGAAAGCTGAAAGAGCTGGTATTCCTACAAGGGTAAGTCTTTCTCATCTTTTTAAAGTTAGCCATGGTTAGCTCTGACTACAGCAGGAAGGTGCTGTGAGATAATGAGTTTTACTAGGGTAAGAGATGGTTTGACAGGAAGCCTTTAGCTTTTATTTTTTGTTCTGTCATGAACTTGTGCCCTTGGGCAAACTACCTGCCATGGGAAGGAAAACACTTCCTTTTCTCCTTCTCAGAGACGTTACTAGCAATCCTGATGGTTTCGGGAACAGTCATTATATTAAACCAGCACAAAACTTTCACAGTTACAGCTGAAACTTTGCCATTTATTTAACAGCAGCACATTTACACTAAACTAACAAGCTATTTTGTCTGAATTTAATTTTTAAATTACATGCTAAACAGACACCGTAGTTTATCTGAAGGAAATAGAGAAGTCAAACTCAGTGGGACCCTCCACTGACTCCCTGGGCATTGCTTCAGGCTCTCCAGGATTCGTTCAAAGCAAACAGGGTTTCCCTGAGTGTTGTTGGATGCAGTGCTGCATTGCTTTGCCCTTTGTGCAGCCATTTGCATTACAGATGTGAAATGCAACTGTTCTGACTTGGGAGCATTTTACAGTCACTTTTCACTGATAGCTACAGACCCATGGAAGATTTGTGCCCCGTGCAAGCTTTGATATTAACTTGAATAGTAGCAGGATCTGAGTGTTAGTGCTGCTGTCTCTTACTTGGGAGTGTACAAAGATCAGAAGTAAAATATGTCCATGGTATGTAGGTGGAGAACAATCATATGAGGAAAAAAAATACAGCCTTGGAGAGATGATGGTCTTAGTGGTTAAGATGGAGAGCGAGTGGTGAAACAGAGACACTGAGGAGTACGTGCCTTGCCAGTTCATAGCAGAGTTCAGCCTAGTGTTGAGCTGGGCTCTATTTCTAGTGCCCTCTGACACCTTTTCAGTGAACCAGTTCTGGTTTTTCAAAACTACTTTGTGATATTTAAGTGTGCCACTGTGGTAAATCTGGTAGGGATTAACAGGTATTTTGATTTAAAAGGCTGTGGTTGTTTTAAGTTACATAGCACTGCCTTCTTCGTGCTTAAATTAGGGATGTATCCTGGGTGGAAAATACTTAACTCAGTTATATTGACCTGTTGCAGCAGGGGCTGTTTTATCAGTTTGTGACTAGCCTTTCCTTCAAGGTTTTGCAATATAATTTTCAGCAAGGCTCAACTGCTTAAAACAATCAGAGGCCTTAAATTGAGAGAAATCATTCTAAGACTTTAGGTTATATTAATGACCTAGGTTGTTAAATTGTATCCAAATGTTGGGCCCTACAGCTGTGGGCCTAATAAAACCCTTATTTATTCTGATGATTGCTCTGTGTGAACAGGAATAAAGACTGCATGTTTCTCCGTTAGCTGCATGCATTTACGAACTGCTCTTCTTGCTGTTTTGTGCACCCAACTGGAACCACACATGGAGATTTACTTGGGTTTTGTTTATTACTCCAGGGTTCCATTTCATTGTGTTCTTAAGATGTTTAGATTAAATTAACACCATGTCGATATTTTTTTGTCTTTTGGATTATCTCAGGTTATTGACCATAAATTGTATGGAAGTCGCGCTGAGTTTGACAGTGCAGTTGACAAAGTCCTTGATGAATTCTCAGTTGAACTGATCTGTCTGGCTGGATTTATGCGAATACTGTCAGGTCCTTTTGTCAAAAAATGGGAAGGTAAGCACAGAATAGTAGTGTATGCATTAAAAAAAAAAAGTAACTTTATAGCTTAGCCTCATGAAAAAGAAAATGGGAAAAATATAGAAAAGGAGCAATGTTAATTCTGGGTTTGCAGGAAACTAGACTCTTCCTATCTTGTAAGGAAAAGGATGAGAAAGAGAAAGGCAGTATTTTTTCCCCTTCCCTCTATCATTTCCACAGAGGTTTAGGGAAGCCAAAGGCAAATGGAGATCTTGTGGTCTTTAATTTATTAGAAAATATTTTAAAATAAGGCTGTGAAAACTTTAGACCCCTGCAAACATGAGATGCAGGGTAAATTGTTACCTAAGCAGTAAGCATTGGTTGGGGAGAGGTGAGCATCCAGCCACTGAGAATTCCTTCCCCTAACAGATGAGCTGCTTTGGCTGCATATAAAAGTGCAAAACTGGGCAGCGATACACAGTTCCTAGTAACAAGATCTTGCCAGCCTTCTGGTCAGGCGTCCCAGGAGCTGTCTCAATCTGAGGGTGGCACGTTTCACAGCCAGATTCAGCTCTTCCTTGTCCAAAGTGTTCACAGAGGCTCCATTCTGATCAGCTTTTGCAATTTTTCCAGGTCTTTGTTAGAGGCTGATACCACCTCTGCCTACTTCAGTGGTTGTTCTCCCTCCCCCAGCTGTTACATTCCTCTTCTTATCTCTTTCTGTTTCTTTTAGGGAGTCCTGAATCGCACAGAGGCAGCTGCTCTTCTCACTGTTTGCTCTGCTTTGGGTACAGTCACGGTTTCTTAAACTAGTTCTTGCTCATACCAGTCACAGGCTGGCGGGCCTATACATTGCAGATCTCTGCCTATACATTGCAGCTCTCTTTGTTCACATGGTGACTTTGGTGTTACCCTGGGTGTGTCTATGACACAGACCTTTTACACCTGAACGACTTTTCAAAGCTCTCTTTAAAATCAGTGAGG